>NC_139993.1:13601772-13609272 GCF_964263955.1 Coregonus lavaretus
TGTCTGTCCCTCGCTCCAATTGGATAAGGCCACACCGGCCCGGTGGCCAATCGTTGCCTCTTGTGGCGAGGTATAAGTACGGCTCTCGAAGTGGCGAGCGGCTCATTCAGACTTTCTGTGACTTTCTCAAGATACCAATATGAGCGGAAGAGGCAAAACCGGAGGCAAGGCCAGGGCGAAGGCAAAGACCCGTTCATCCCGTGCCGGGCTCCAGTTCCCCGTGGGCCGTGTGCACAGGCTACTGCGCAAAGGCAACTACGCCGAGCGTGTGGGCGCTGGCGCACCAGTCTACCTGGCCGCCGTGCTCGAGTACCTGACTGCTGAGATCCTGGAGTTGGCCGGCAACGCTGCCCGTGACAACAAGAAGACTCGTATCATCCCCCGTCACCTGCAGCTGGCCGTCCGTAACGACGAGGAACTGAACAAACTGCTCGGCGGTGTGACCATCGCTCAGGGTGGTGTGTTGCCCAACATCCAGGCAGTGCTACTCCCCAAGAAGACCGAGAAGGCAGTCAAAGCCAAGTAAATTCGCTACTGCGACTTCAACTTGACTACTCAACCCCCAAAGGCTCTTTTAAGAGCCAACCACCTAGCTCTCCAAAAGCGCAAAGTACCTTTCTATGACCGCTACACATTGAGTGGGTGTATACACAACTATTTCGACATTCTGTGCCCACATGAGGCCTTCCATGAACAACAACACCTACTAGGCCTCGTTTGCCATAGCAGGCTAGCATTAGATTACAACGTGCCTATAAAGATGTCACTCTTGACTTTGGCGACTATTATTATGCGTAAAGGGCCGGCGGCGTCCTATTGCGCGCGCGCACCGGGAGTTTGAATTTTGGAGAGGCCGGGCCTCCCGTCCAATGGCCAACGGAGGAGGCCTGCGCAACGGGCCAATCGGGGTGGTGGGGAGATGGTGTCCAATCAGCAGGCGCCACTGCCGGCTTTATAAACTTCACATAGGCATTTCGAGGCTATACTCCCGACTGTCAGAGAAGCGCCATGGCCAGAACCAAGCAAACCGCTCGCAAATCCACCGGTGGCAAAGCCCCCAGGAAGCAGCTCGCCACTAAGGCTGCTCGCAAGAGTGCCCCGGCCACCGGCGGTGTGAAGAAGCCTCACCGTTACAGGCCCGGCACCGTGGCTCTGAGAGAGATCCGTCGTTACCAGAAGTCCACTGAGCTGCTCATCCGCAAGCTGCCCTTCCAGCGCCTGGTGCGAGAAATCGCCCAGGACTTCAAGACCGACCTGCGCTTCCAGAGTTCCGCTGTGATGGCCCTGCAGGAGGCTAGCGAGGCTTACCTGGTCGGCCTGTTCGAGGACACCAACCTGTGCGCCATCCACGCCAAGCGGGTGACCATCATGCCCAAGGACATCCAGCTGGCCCGCCGTATTCGCGGAGAGCGCGCATAAATGAGGATGACCTGAACTCCAAAATCCCCCAAAGGCTCTTTTAAGAGCCACCTCCATATTTCCATCAAAAAGGCACAATTGTTCCATGTATACACGCACCTCTACATTACCCACCATGTATGTTGTTCACTAACACGTCTAAAAGCTACGTATTGTACCTTTTCGTTGCCTGAAGTCTAGCTTCAATGTGTGTGTGTGTGTGTGTGTGTGTGTGTGTGTATGTATGTGTATATATATATATATATATATATATATATATATATATATATATATATATATATATATATATACAACCGTCTGGCATCATCCACTTACTTTGGACTATAGTAGCACAGTAAAATGCTTTACAAAGGAGGGGGAAAAGAAACGAGTGATAATATAGGCCGAATAGTTACAAGAATTGTGTTCAGATGAATAATTGACACTATTAGTTGTGTGTCATTAGTTGCCTTGAATGCAGTCCAGAAGAAACATTGCATGCCAACTTCCTTTGAAAGTCCCATGTTGCAGTGCTGCTGAGAGACTCATGCAGAGGCCCAAACTTTACAGTGGAGCACGGAGGCCATCTTGTGGTTAAATGTGGGTACTGCACCTCATGGTCATTTGCTCTTTAGGCCAGCGTTTCCCAAACGCGGTCCTGGGGTCCCCAAGGGGTGCGCGTTTTGCGTTTTGCCCTAACACTCCACAGCTGATTCTAATACTCCCAGCTTGATGATGATGAGTTGATTATTTGAATCAGCTGTGTAGTGCTGGGGCAAAAACTCCCAAAACGTGGCCTGAGTTTGGGAATCCCTGCTTTAGGCTAATACTAGCCTATTAGGATGACTTGGTTCGATCGCTTTAATGGCAACTGCTAAACTCTAGTTTTCACTAATTACTTGTCCCAGGTCACCATTATGAATCCAATAGCAAAACAAATGTTTCAAAATTGCTCAATAGTGAAAAAAGGCCAGGAAACGATGGGTTCTCAGCAATATTTCACCAACAACCAATCACTATTCAAGCATAGACATTAGGATCATCAACAAATATTCCTAAGTCATACTACAAAAGGGTTGTAACGAAATGGATTTGTCTGTTCAATGCAAGTTCAACGTCAAAGAAAAAGTGCATCACCACAACAAACGTGTCTTTAGATACACTGTAAAAAATGACTTTGTGGAATGTACTCAAGCTATTACAGTCAACAAAGGCACACGTCATATTATTGAGTAGATCTTTTTGCTTGTTTTTATGAGTAGATAAGCTTGAGTAAGTTGAGTTGATGTGGTCCAATACATTGAGTAAAGATGATAGAGACGTAAAAAGGATTATATTACGTTGATTCGACTCAAATAGACACTGAGAGACTGAGAGAGAGAGAGAGAGACTGAGAGAGTGAGTGAGTGAGAGAGAGAGAGACTGAGAGAGTGAGTGAGTGAGTGAGTGAGAGAGAGTGAGTGAGTGAGAGAGAGAGAGAGAGACTGAGAGAGAGAGAGTGTGAGTGAGTGAGACTGAGAGACTGAGAGAGTGAGTGAGAGAGTGAGTGAGTGAGAGAGACTGAGAGACAGAGAGTGAGTGAGAGAGTGAGAGAGACTGAGAGAGTGAGTGAGAGACAGAGAGAGAGAGTGAGTGAGAGAGAGAGACTGCGTGAGTGAGTGACTGAGTGAGTGAGTGAGAGAGAGAGTGAGTGAGAGAGAGAGCGAGAGACTGAGAGAGTGAGTGAGAGAGAGAGAGAGTGTGAGTGAGTGAGCCTGAGAGACTGAGAGAGTGAGTGAGTGAGAGTGAGTGAGTGAGAGAGAGAGAGTGAGTGAGAGAGAGAGAGACTGACAGAGTGAGTGAGGGGGTGAGTGAGAGAGAGAGACTGAGAGACTGAGTGAGTGAGTGAGTGAGTGAGAGAGAGACTGAGAGACTGAGAGAGTGAGAGAGTGAGTGAGTGAGAGAGACTGAGAGACAGAGAGTGAGTGAGAGAGTGAGAGAGACTGAGAGAGTGAGTGAGAGACAGAGAGAGAGAGTGAGTGAGTGAGTGAGTGAGAGAGAGTGAGTGAGTGAGAGAGAGAGAGAGAGAGAGACTGAGAGAGAGAGAGTGTGAGTGAGTGAGACTGAGAGACTGAGAGAGTGAGTGAGTGAGAGTGAGTGAGTGAGAGAGAGAGAGTGAGTGAGAGAGAGAGAGACTGACAGAGTGAGTGAGGGGGTGAGTGAGAGAGAGAGACTGAGAGACTGAGAGAGTGAGTGAGAGAGAGACTGAGAGACTGAGAGAGTGAGAGAGTGAGTGAGTGAGAGAGACTGAGAGACAGAGAGTGAGTGAGAGAGTGAGAGAGACTGAGAGAGTGAGTGAGAGACAGAGAGAGAGAGTGAGTGAGTGAGTGAGAGAGAGAGAGACTGAGAGAGAGAGAGTGTGAGTGAGTGAGACTGAGAGACTGAGAGAGTGAGTGAGAGAGTGAGTGAGTGAGAGAGACTGAGAGACTGAGAGACTGAGAGAGTGAGTGAGAGAGTGAGTGAGTGAGAGAGACTGAGAGACAGAGAGTGAGTGAGAGAGAGAGACTGCGAGAGTGAGTGAGTGAGTGAGTGAGTGAGTGAGTGAGAGAGAGAGTGAGTGAGAGAGAGAGCGAGAGACTGAGAGAGTGAGTGAGAGAGAGAGAGAGTGTGAGTGAGTGAGCCTGAGAGACTGAGAGAGTGAGTGAGTGAGAGAGAGTGAGTGAGTGAGAGAGAGAGAGAGAGACTGAGAGAGTGAGTGAGAGAGAGAGAGAGTGTGAGTGAGTGAGCCTGAGAGACTGAGAGAGTGAGTGAGTGAGAGAGAGTGAGTGAGTGAGAGAGTGAGTGAGAGACAGAGAGAGAGAGTGAGTGAGAGAGAGACTGAGAGAGTGAGTGAGTGAGTGAGTGAGTGAGTGAGTGAGTGAATGAGAGAGAGAGAGTGTGAGTGACTGAGACTGAGAGACTGAGTGAGTGAGTGAGTGAGAGAGAGAGAGTGAGAGAGAGAGAGAGAGAGAGTGAAAGAGAGAGAGAGAGAGAGAGTGAGTACTCAACTGTGCCTCTCTCTGAGGCACAGTTGAGTACACCCCTCCATCCAATAGACCCCAGCAACTTCCTTTTGGATTCACGTTTACAGTATAGGGGATGCATTTGTGACATACCTTACATCTCTGACCTTGTCAATATCAGCATTTCGCTCTACTTACCGTGAAGTGACATTATAATAGTCATCATCATAATAGTAGTACATTACAGTATACGTTTGCCTAAAATAGTACCATTTAAAGGGAGTATGTCAGGGTCAATTACTGACAAATGAGAACACACTAATCCTCAGGGGTCATTTAGGGGCAAAACGCACCACTTTGTGAAGCTTTTGTTTTGATTGAAGAGCAAGAAAAGTATTCATTTGTTCCACTTCTTTCCCTTCTAAATGCGGTTGCCTAAGGACAGGCAGTATGCACATATCTAAATGTTATGAAAAAATCAGTATTTTTTTGCCACTCAGAACACAGACATTTACCTTAAGGGGAGTTACCCTCATTTTAGACTTACATTTACATTTTAGTCATTTAGCAGACGCTCTTATCCAGAGCGACTTACAGTTTAGTGAATACACTTTTTTTTTTATACTGGCCCCCCGTGGGAATCGACCCCACAACGCTGGCATTGCAAACGCCATGCTCGCCATCAACTGAGCTACATCCCTGCCGGCCATTCCCTCCCCTACCCTGGACGACTGCTGGGCCAATTGTGCGCCGCCCATGAGTCTCCCGGGTCGCGGCCGGCTGCGACAGAGCCTGGATTCGACCCAGGATCTCTAGTGGCACAGTTAGCACTGCGATGCAGTGCCTTAGACCACTGCGCCACTCAGGAGCAACACTTCCCAAGCATACATTTTCATGACAGCGTTCCTAATCTGCAGTAGGCAATTACTGCAGTAGCAGTTGAAAATCGGTAGGTTAACACCAAACCGTGAGGTTATTATGAATTCAGAGCAGTCGGATGAAGTCATAGTCAAATACATTTGAACAAATGACCAACAATATCACACGGAAAGTGATGTGAGCATTGCATTGTGGAAAGCAATGACTTTACAAGAACACGTATTGCAACGCGAGGCATGTATTTCTAGATTAAACACTGATTCAGTGTGATGAACAAGTACATGTATGATTTGGTGTGCTCTACTTGAACACGCGCTTAGAGTTTTGAAACCACTGCCTATATGAGGAGCTGTCGTTGTTTGTTTTATTACCACATACTTATGGAAATTGCACCGGTTGAGAGATGATGGCTCTCTTGTGCCTACAGTGAAGGGTACTTCTGATCCAGCAGGTGGTGCTAAGATCCCTCCCTATATGACTTGAATGATGAGTTGATTTATTCCTTATAGCTCCTAATGATTTTAAGGCCAGTGTTGGCAAACATGACTTCTGCTCCAGCAGGTGGCCATGAAATCCCCCCCTATATGACTTGACTGACCAGGTAGTTGATGGACTCCTTATAGCTCTTAATGATCTCAAGCAGAGTGTTGGCCACATGACCTCTGGTCCAGCAGGTGGCAGTGAAAATAGTCCCTATAGGAGTTGACTCATTTCTTTGAGGTCCTAAATGAAGGATAGGGCGTCAACAGTGCATCTCGGCCTAACCCTGTTCCGGGCCCATTTCTTCACTCGATGCTTCCGGTGTTCTTCATCTCCTCTTCAATAGTCCTTCTCCACGTCTTCCTTCCCGTCTAGCCCTGTGCGTTCCACTGAAGTGTCTGTGTTTTTATGTCGTTAGGAGTTTTGCTCACTGCGTGTCCCCCTTCAATTTCCACTTTCTGTCCCAGTTGGGTAGCTATCCATTATACTGTAGCCTACTTACTACCAATGTCACTGTAGTCAAAGGTGATTTTCGATTATTATGTATGAGTATTATTATATATTGTGATATTATGATGTTCAAGCCTATAGGGTGTGGTAACAGGCCCTCTGTGATTTGTTGTTGTACTGTACATGTCAAGTATCTGCACTCTAGCCTAATTAGCCTAAACTGCTAGGGAAAAGTCACTTCCGGTCGTAGCTGTATCCCACCTAGTCAAAACCTTGTTAGTCCTTATCCTAAAAGGCACCCTCTGTTCCTCGATATACTCCACCGAGGGCCGGCAGCCAGTAAGTACAGGTAAGAGACAATTATGGCAACAATAAGTTGTCCTATGAAAGCTAGTCAAATGTGAGATGTTCAACTGCACTGAATGATAAAGTGGCAGTCTGTGCTCTTGGGCCCTTAAGGCATCAGTGCACCCCCCCAATTTGTCCCTTTTGAAATGAACAGTTGAGACGGGCCCTCTTTCTGTGGCCTTTCTTTGACGACACATCTGAGGCTATCCTGCGGCAATACAAATGATCAACATCATAACAATAATTCCATTATAAGAAGCTTTATTATTGGTTTGCTAAGAAAGGTACCATACAATATTGGCACATCACTATCACCTCTGTATGCGTAGGAAATCAATCCCTTCATTGTGTGTGTGTGTGTGTGTGTGTGTGTGGGTGTGTGTGTGTGGGTAAAGGTACGCCACTCTCGGTCTCACAGTTTATGCACACGGTCGTCTTTATGCAACAATATGGAAGACATTCCCAAATGTGCTTACATCATTGCGTAATGTCAGGGAGTCACACAAACAGTGTGTGCTGTTTGGCTGCAACACACATTAGGCATAAGGATGATGACAACTATTTTGTAAACGCTCCAGCTTGCAGAGGGATCACCACCCCTCCCATCCGCACCCCAGGTCCTCTTGGCCCCCTTACTGTCAGGCCGAGTGGTGTCTAGAGAAGAAAGAAGAAGAGTGATGTTTATTAATGACAGTCAATACGACACGTCCTTCCATAGCTAAACAGACTCATCCTACTAGGTCAGTGTTTCCCAACTCCAGCGGTAGAGTAGCCTACCCCCAACAATACCCATTTTTCTTGTAGCCCTGGAGAGCCACAGCTGACTGAACAACCTGTCACCTAATTAGCAAGTCCTCAATGAGTAAAATCAGGTGCAACAACAACAACAACAACAACAACAACAACAACAACAACAACAACAATATGAGGACAGGGACACAGTGTACTAGCTGATCTCCCAGTT
>NC_139993.1:13616772-13651772 GCF_964263955.1 Coregonus lavaretus
AAGACCGAGAAGGCAGTCAAAGCCAAGTAAATTCGCTACTGCGACTTCAACTTGACTACTCAACCCCCAAAGGCTCTTTTAAGAGCCAACCACCTAGCTCTCCAAAAGCGCAAAGTACCTTTCTATGACCGCTACACATTGAGTGGGTGTATACACAACTATTTCGACATTCTGTGCCCACATGAGGCCTTCCATGAACAACAACACCTACTAGGCCTCGTTTGCCATAGCAGGCTAGCATTAGATTACAACGTGCCTATAAAGATGTCACTCTTGACTTTGGCGACTATTATTATGCGTAAAGGGCCGGCGGCGTCCTATTGCGCGCGCGCACCGGGAGTTTGAATTTTGGAGAGGCCGGGCCTCCCGTCCAATGGCCAACGGAGGAGGCCTGCGCAACGGGCCAATCGGGGTGGTGGGGAGATGGTGTCCAATCAGCAGGCGCCACTGCCGGCTTTATAAACTTCACATAGGCATTTCGAGGCTATACTCCCGACTGTCAGAGAAGCGCCATGGCCAGAACCAAGCAAACCGCTCGCAAATCCACCGGTGGCAAAGCCCCCAGGAAGCAGCTCGCCACTAAGGCTGCTCGCAAGAGTGCCCCGGCCACCGGCGGTGTGAAGAAGCCTCACCGTTACAGGCCCGGCACCGTGGCTCTGAGAGAGATCCGTCGTTACCAGAAGTCCACTGAGCTGCTCATCCGCAAGCTGCCCTTCCAGCGCCTGGTGCGAGAAATCGCCCAGGACTTCAAGACCGACCTGCGCTTCCAGAGTTCCGCTGTGATGGCCCTGCAGGAGGCTAGCGAGGCTTACCTGGTCGGCCTGTTCGAGGACACCAACCTGTGCGCCATCCACGCCAAGCGGGTGACCATCATGCCCAAGGACATCCAGCTGGCCCGCCGTATTCGCGGAGAGCGCGCATAAATGAGGATGACCTGAACTCCAAAATCCCCCAAAGGCTCTTTTAAGAGCCACCTCCATATTTCCATCAAAAAGGCACAATTGTTCCATGTATACACGCACCTCTACATTACCCACCATGTATGTTGTTCACTAACACGTCTAAAAGCTACGTATTGTACCTTTTCGTTGCCTGAAGTCTAGCTTCAATGTGTGTGTGTGTGTGTGTGTGTGTGTGTGTATGTATGTGTATATATATATATATATATACAACCGTCTGGCATCATCCACTTACTTTGGACTATAGTAGCACAGTAAAATGCTTTACAAAGGAGGGGGAAAAGAAACGAGTGATAATATAGGCCGAATAGTTACAAGAATTGTGTTCAGATGAATAATTGACACTATTAGTTGTGTGTCATTAGTTGCCTTGAATGCAGTCCAGAAGAAACATTGCATGCCAACTTCCTTTGAAAGTCCCATGTTGCAGTGCTGCTGAGAGACTCATGCAGAGGCCCAAACTTTACAGTGGAGCACGGAGGCCATCTTGTGGTTAAATGTGGGTACTGCACCTCATGGTCATTTGCTCTTTAGGCCAGCGTTTCCCAAACGCGGTCCTGGGGTCCCCAAGGGGTGCGCGTTTTGCGTTTTGCCCTAACACTCCACAGCTGATTCTAATACTCCCAGCTTGATGATGATGAGTTGATTATTTGAATCAGCTGTGTAGTGCTGGGGCAAAAACTCCCAAAACGTGGCCTGAGTTTGGGAATCCCTGCTTTAGGCTAATACTAGCCTATTAGGATGACTTGGTTCGATCGCTTTAATGGCAACTGCTAAACTCTAGTTTTCACTAATTACTTGTCCCAGGTCACCATTATGAATCCAATAGCAAAACAAATGTTTCAAAATTGCTCAATAGTGAAAAAAGGCCAGGAAACGATGGGTTCTCAGCAATATTTCACCAACAACCAATCACTATTCAAGCATAGACATTAGGATCATCAACAAATATTCCTAAGTCATACTACAAAAGGGTTGTAACGAAATGGATTTGTCTGTTCAATGCAAGTTCAACGTCAAAGAAAAAGTGCATCACCACAACAAACGTGTCTTTAGATACACTGTAAAAAATGACTTTGTGGAATGTACTCAAGCTATTACAGTCAACAAAGGCACACGTCATATTATTGAGTAGATATTTTTGCTTGTTTTTATGAGTAGATAAGCTTGAGTAAGTTGAGTTGATGTGGTCCAATACATTGAGTAAAGATGATAGAGACGTAAAAAGGATTATATTACGTTGATTCGACTCAAATAGACACTGAGAGACTGAGAGAGAGAGAGAGAGACTGAGAGAGTGAGTGAGTGAGAGAGAGAGAGACTGAGAGAGTGAGTGAGTGAGTGAGTGAGAGAGAGTGAGTGAGTGAGAGAGAGAGAGAGAGACTGAGAGAGAGAGAGTGTGAGTGAGTGAGACTGAGAGACTGAGAGAGTGAGTGAGAGAGTGAGTGAGTGAGAGAGACTGAGAGACAGAGAGTGAGTGAGAGAGTGAGAGAGACTGAGAGAGTGAGTGAGAGACAGAGAGAGAGAGTGAGTGAGAGAGAGAGACTGCGTGAGTGAGTGACTGAGTGAGTGAGTGAGAGAGAGAGTGAGTGAGAGAGAGAGCGAGAGACTGAGAGAGTGAGTGAGAGAGAGAGAGAGTGTGAGTGAGTGAGCCTGAGAGACTGAGAGAGTGAGTGAGTGAGAGTGAGTGAGTGAGAGAGAGAGAGTGAGTGAGAGAGAGAGAGACTGACAGAGTGAGTGAGGGGGTGAGTGAGAGAGAGAGACTGAGAGACTGAGTGAGTGAGTGAGTGAGTGAGAGAGAGACTGAGAGACTGAGAGAGTGAGAGAGTGAGTGAGTGAGAGAGACTGAGAGACAGAGAGTGAGTGAGAGAGTGAGAGAGACTGAGAGAGTGAGTGAGAGACAGAGAGAGAGAGTGAGTGAGTGAGTGAGTGAGAGAGAGTGAGTGAGTGAGAGAGAGAGAGAGAGAGAGACTGAGAGAGAGAGAGTGTGAGTGAGTGAGACTGAGAGACTGAGAGAGTGAGTGAGTGAGAGTGAGTGAGTGAGAGAGAGAGAGTGAGTGAGAGAGAGAGAGACTGACAGAGTGAGTGAGGGGGTGAGTGAGAGAGAGAGACTGAGAGACTGAGAGAGTGAGTGAGAGAGAGACTGAGAGACTGAGAGAGTGAGAGAGTGAGTGAGTGAGAGAGACTGAGAGACAGAGAGTGAGTGAGAGAGTGAGAGAGACTGAGAGAGTGAGTGAGAGACAGAGAGAGAGAGTGAGTGAGTGAGTGAGAGAGAGAGAGACTGAGAGAGAGAGAGTGTGAGTGAGTGAGACTGAGAGACTGAGAGAGTGAGTGAGAGAGTGAGTGAGTGAGAGAGACTGAGAGACTGAGAGACTGAGAGAGTGAGTGAGAGAGTGAGTGAGTGAGAGAGACTGAGAGACAGAGAGTGAGTGAGAGAGAGAGACTGCGAGAGTGAGTGAGTGAGTGAGTGAGTGAGTGAGTGAGAGAGAGAGTGAGTGAGAGAGAGAGCGAGAGACTGAGAGAGTGAGTGAGAGAGAGAGAGAGTGTGAGTGAGTGAGCCTGAGAGACTGAGAGAGTGAGTGAGTGAGAGAGAGTGAGTGAGTGAGAGAGAGAGAGAGAGACTGAGAGAGTGAGTGAGAGAGAGAGAGAGTGTGAGTGAGTGAGCCTGAGAGACTGAGAGAGTGAGTGAGTGAGAGAGAGTGAGTGAGTGAGAGAGTGAGTGAGAGACAGAGAGAGAGAGTGAGTGAGAGAGAGACTGAGAGAGTGAGTGAGTGAGTGAGTGAGTGAGTGAGTGAGTGAATGAGAGAGAGAGAGTGTGAGTGACTGAGACTGAGAGACTGAGTGAGTGAGTGAGTGAGAGAGAGAGAGTGAGAGAGAGAGAGAGAGAGAGTGAAAGAGAGAGAGAGAGAGAGAGTGAGTACTCAACTGTGCCTCTCTCTGAGGCACAGTTGAGTACACCCCTCCATCCAATAGACCCCAGCAACTTCCTTTTGGATTCACGTTTACAGTATAGGGGATGCATTTGTGACATACCTTACATCTCTGACCTTGTCAATATCAGCATTTCGCTCTACTTACCGTGAAGTGACATTATAATAGTCATCATCATAATAGTAGTACATTACAGTATACGTTTGCCTAAAATAGTACCATTTAAAGGGAGTATGTCAGGGTCAATTACTGACAAATGAGAACACACTAATCCTCAGGGGTCATTTAGGGGCAAAACGCACCACTTTGTGAAGCTTTTGTTTTGATTGAAGAGCAAGAAAAGTATTCATTTGTTCCACTTCTTTCCCTTCTAAATGCGGTTGCCTAAGGACAGGCAGTATGCACATATCTAAATGTTATGAAAAAATCAGTATTTTTTTGCCACTCAGAACACAGACATTTACCTTAAGGGGAGTTACCCTCATTTTAGACTTACATTTACATTTTAGTCATTTAGCAGACGCTCTTATCCAGAGCGACTTACAGTTTAGTGAATACACTTTTTTTTTTATACTGGCCCCCCGTGGGAATCGACCCCACAACGCTGGCATTGCAAACGCCATGCTCGCCATCAACTGAGCTACATCCCTGCCGGCCATTCCCTCCCCTACCCTGGACGACTGCTGGGCCAATTGTGCGCCGCCCATGAGTCTCCCGGGTCGCGGCCGGCTGCGACAGAGCCTGGATTCGACCCAGGATCTCTAGTGGCACAGTTAGCACTGCGATGCAGTGCCTTAGACCACTGCGCCACTCAGGAGCAACACTTCCCAAGCATACATTTTCATGACAGCGTTCCTAATCTGCAGTAGGCAATTACTGCAGTAGCAGTTGAAAATCGGTAGGTTAACACCAAACCGTGAGGTTATTATGAATTCAGAGCAGTCGGATGAAGTCATAGTCAAATACATTTGAACAAATGACCAACAATATCACACGGAAAGTGATGTGAGCATTGCATTGTGGAAAGCAATGACTTTACAAGAACACGTATTGCAACGCGAGGCATGTATTTCTAGATTAAACACTGATTCAGTGTGATGAACAAGTACATGTATGATTTGGTGTGCTCTACTTGAACACGCGCTTAGAGTTTTGAAACCACTGCCTATATGAGGAGCTGTCGTTGTTTGTTTTATTACCACATACTTATGGAAATTGCACCGGTTGAGAGATGATGGCTCTCTTGTGCCTACAGTGAAGGGTACTTCTGATCCAGCAGGTGGTGCTAAGATCCCTCCCTATATGACTTGAATGATGAGTTGATTTATTCCTTATAGCTCCTAATGATTTTAAGGCCAGTGTTGGCAAACATGACTTCTGCTCCAGCAGGTGGCCATGAAATCCCCCCCTATATGACTTGACTGACCAGGTAGTTGATGGACTCCTTATAGCTCTTAATGATCTCAAGCAGAGTGTTGGCCACATGACCTCTGGTCCAGCAGGTGGCGGTGAAAATAGTCCCTATAGGAGTTGACTCATTTCTTTGAGGTCCTAAATGAAGGATAGGGCGTCAACAGTGCATCTCGGCCTAACCCTGTTCCGGGCCCATTTCTTCACTCGATGCTTCCGGTGTTCTTCATCTCCTCTTCAATAGTCCTTCTCCACGTCTTCCTTCCCGTCTAGCCCTGTGCGTTCCACTGAAGTGTCTGTGTTTTTATGTCGTTAGGAGTTTTGCTCACTGCGTGTCCCCCTTCAATTTCCACTTTCTGTCCCAGTTGGGTAGCTATCCATTATACTGTAGCCTACTTACTACCAATGTCACTGTAGTCAAAGGTGATTTTCGATTATTATGTATGAGTATTATTATATATTGTGATATTATGATGTTCAAGCCTATAGGGTGTGGTAACAGGCCCTCTGTGATTTGTTGTTGTACTGTACATGTCAAGTATCTGCACTCTAGCCTAATTAGCCTAAACTGCTAGGGAAAAGTCACTTCCGGTCGTAGCTGTATCCCACCTAGTCAAAACCTTGTTAGTCCTTATCCTAAAAGGCACCCTCTGTTCCTCGATATACTCCACCGAGGGCCGGCAGCCAGTAAGTACAGGTAAGAGACAATTATGGCAACAATAAGTTGTCCTATGAAAGCTAGTCAAATGTGAGATGTTCAACTGCACTGAATGATAAAGTGGCAGTCTGTGCTCTTGGGCCCTTAAGGCATCAGTGCACCCCCCCAATTTGTCCCTTTTGAAATGAACAGTTGAGACGGGCCCTCTTTCTGTGGCCTTTCTTTGACGACACATCTGAGGCTATCCTGCGGCAATACAAATGATCAACATCATAACAATAATTCCATTATAAGAAGCTTTATTATTGGTTTGCTAAGAAAGGTACCATACAATATTGGCACATCACTATCACCTCTGTATGCGTAGGAAATCAATCCCTTCATTGTGTGTGTGTGTGTGTGTGTGTGTGTGGGTGTGTGTGTGTGGGTAAAGGTACGCCACTCTCGGTCTCACAGTTTATGCACACGGTCGTCTTTATGCAACAATATGGAAGACATTCCCAAATGTGCTTACATCATTGCGTAATGTCAGGGAGTCACACAAACAGTGTGTGCTGTTTGGCTGCAACACACATTAGGCATAAGGATGATGACAACTATTTTGTAAACGCTCCAGCTTGCAGAGGGATCACCACCCCTCCCATCCGCACCCCAGGTCCTCTTGGCCCCCTTACTGTCAGGCCGAGTGGTGTCTAGAGAAGAAAGAAGAAGAGTGATGTTTATTAATGACAGTCAATACGACACGTCCTTCCATAGCTAAACAGACTCATCCTACTAGGTCAGTGTTTCCCAACTCCAGCGGTAGAGTAGCCTACCCCCAACAATACCCATTTTTCTTGTAGCCCTGGAGAGCCACAGCTGACTGAACAACCTGTCACCTAATTAGCAAGTCCTCAATGAGTAAAATCAGGTGCAACAACAACAACAACAACAACAACAACAACAACAACAACAACAACAATATGAGGACAGGGACACAGTGTACTAGCTGATCTCCCAGTTGTCACCGTTTGGCCTTGTGTTCCACATAGCCTATATCAGTATTGGAGTATGTTTCCCGCGCACGGTAGTTGCTTTCACGTCACCTTTGTAATCGCTCCTCCCTAGTCCCCTAGAACGAGCGCCCTCCCCTTTGCAACGCCTCCGAACATATCACAGAGGCGCGCTTTCTGTGCCGATGGCCTCAATCAGGTCGACCAAACGCAGATAATAGCGCACCACGCACCGGCGCTGAAGTCATTCATTCACTTGAACTCAACTAGCGAACACACCATGTCTGGAAGAGGCAAAGGCGGCAAGGGACTTGGAAAAGGAGGCGCCAAGCGTCACCGAAAAGTTCTCCGCGATAACATCCAGGGAATCACCAAACCCGCTATCCGCCGTCTGGCTCGCCGCGGCGGCGTGAAGCGTATTTCCGGTCTGATCTATGAGGAGACCCGCGGTGTCCTAAAGGTGTTCCTGGAGAACGTGATCCGTGACGCAGTCACCTACACCGAGCACGCCAAGAGGAAGACCGTTACCGCCATGGACGTGGTCTACGCTCTGAAACGACAGGGACGCACCCTGTACGGTTTCGGCGGTTAAACGCACTCTCTTCGGAACCTCAACACCCCGACTCGAACCCAAAGGCTCTTTTAAGAGCCACCCACATCCGCTTCAAAAGGGCCCATTCCATATAGTGTTTTTTTCTTTTCTTCCGTATGCTATTTGGTAGGAAAGTATGAGCCACTTCGAGTGGACAGGGAGTATTAAATAGCGGATTCTAATGTCCCTTCCCGTTTTAGCGCACAGAGGGAGGCCTATATCTGACAGTGGCAAAGTGTAGTGACGTTGTTATTTTGGGTCAAGCAATAGTGGCATTTGGACAACATAAAACGATTAGTTACCGGAGTGTAACTCCAGTTCTATGAGTGGAGCGGAGCCCCATAGGGGAGCTATGCTCCTAGTGGTTTACCCTCTGCCCTAAGGCAGCAGCAGCCTGAAACAAAATTATGCACACACCTACAGCCAATAGGAGTACAGGTGTCACTATATAAGGAACCCCGTTCCCTCAATCTGCCTCCCGAGATATTATCTTCAGCGAGACTAGAGAGGGTCGGTAGGGCCTTAAGTCCTATGGGGCTCCGCTCCACTCATAGAACTGGAGTTACACTCCGGTAACTAATCGTTCTATATCGTGGAGCTCCGCCCCATAGGG
Source organism: Coregonus lavaretus (assembly GCF_964263955.1). Classification (NCBI taxonomy): domain Eukaryota; kingdom Metazoa; phylum Chordata; class Actinopteri; order Salmoniformes; family Salmonidae; genus Coregonus; species Coregonus lavaretus. Next base: position 13,624,928 of record NC_139993.1, read on the forward strand.
GAGCTATGCTCCTAGTGGTTTAAGGCGGAGCGAAACGCTCCAAAATGTACCCCCTGCCGAGCCTAACACTTCCCATTAAAAAATGAAAAGGTCAAGCCCAGCAATGGCTGCAACCAATTCCCGCAGTACTGCGACTAAAACCCATCAGGGCGTCACAATATACCGCGTCATCGGTTATAGACCCGCTCCATCTAGCTCAATGACAATGTCAATGGCTATTGGGCAGATCAATAGAATAGACGCCGTGCTAATCTGACTAGCAGATAGCCGTGCCTCAATATTCTATGGAACAAAATATACTAGTCATACTACACTGACCCTCAGATAGATGACCTTACATTCTGTCCATTCAGTACATGTTTCTATATGCTGACACTGTCAGCCAGGAGACATGCCACAGAATATGCTCTTCATCCAAAGCGGACCTGATAGAGATCAGTCTATCATCCTGCTTCTCCCTCCTCTACCTCAAGATTCTCCTTCAGCTATGCTGAGTGCAATCGAGATTGGAGTTTAAAGGCTTATTCCTGACATAAGTCTTCCTAACCAGAGCGGACCTGATTGGAACCTGTCCAAGGTCCTGCTCTGTCCTCTTTTTTCTAGCTCAAGAACGCCTTTCAGCTCTGCTGAAATTCGATCGAACAAAAGAGTTAGAAAACATGTCCATAATATGTTACTTCTAATAAAAGCGGACCTATGAACCTATTCACAATCCTGCTTTCTTTCCCTATTCTGCTCAAGGTCTCCCTTCAGCCACGCTGAGTACAGACCGAGCCAAAGAGTTAGAAGACATATCCAACAGATAGAAACGAATAAAAGGAGACGGTGTCGACCATGACGCCGCTCTACAAATATCCTCTACCTCTGTTCCTCTGAAAAGAGCAGTAGAAGCTGCTACTCCACGAGTGGAGTGCGCTCTAATACCCTGAGGTGGTTGTTGCCCCGCCGCCTCGTACGCCGTCTCAATGCCTTCACAAAGCCAATGAGACAAACGCTGTTTTGAAAGTGGTCTACCCAATGCAGCCGCACCGTGACACACAAACAGCTGAGGCGATGACCTAACCGCTTCTGTGCGCCTAACGTAACACGCCAAAGCGCGTACTGGGCACAGACAGTGAAGCTTTTCCTCACTCCTCTCCCCATGGGGAGGGGGATGAAAAGCCCACAATTCCACGATCTGCGATCTATATGCACTGTTAATAACCTTTGGCACAAATGCCGGGTTAGGACGTAACACCGCTCTGCTCAGATCGCCATTAATGGCTAGGCAGTCGGGTCTCGTCGACAGTGCACACAAATCGCTGACTCGTTTAGCAGTAGTCAAGGCGAGCAACAGCGCCGTCTTGATAGACAGCATCTTGAGGGGTATTTGATTCAATGGCTCGAACGGCGACTTACATAGCGCTTCGAGAACCAATGCCAAATCCCACTTGGGCAGCGTAGCTCTAGGCCTTGGCCTAAGCCGTCGCGTTCCCAATAGGAAACGTTTCACTAATGGATGAGTGAACACACTTTTTCCGTTAAACCCTTCATGACCAGCTGAAATTGCCGCTGCAAACACTCGAATAGTGGAGGGCGATTTCTGCCTATCAAACATAGACTGTAGGAATGAGAGAACACTCTCTACCTGACAGCTCATGGGGTCCACGTCCTGTGTATCACACCATCGTGAGAAAACATTCCATCTGCTGGTATACAGCTTACAAGTGGAACCGGCTCTTGCGCCCTGTATTGTTCTGATCACTGCATCAGACAACCCACGGCGCTTTAACCTGTCCCATTCAGGAACCAAGCCTTCAGTGGTTGGCCGATTATGGGCCATTGCCCTATCGAGCCTCCCGCCTGAATCAACGCGTCTCGTCGATGTGGAATTGGCCAGGGTGGCGCAATCAACATCTGACTCATCTCTGCAAACCACGGAGCCCCCGGGCGATCGGGCGCTATCAGTATCACTGACAGCTCCTCTGACCTCACCCTGGCTAGCAGTGGGAGAATGCAAGACAGCGGAGGGAATGCATACAGAAGAACTCTCGGCCACGGGTAGTGCGCAAATGCGTCTCTTCCCAATGGCGGTTCGTCCTGGTTCCTCAGAGAGAACCATAGGGGACACTGCGCGTTCACACGTGACGCGAACAGGTCCACCTCGGCTCTCCCGAATTGTTCCCAAATCTGTAGAACAATGTCCGGGTGCAGACACCACTCGTCGTCTCGAGGACCCCCTCTTGACATGATGTATGCCCCTACGTTCAAGTAGCCCGGAATATGTGCTGCTCTCAACGAGCAAAGGTGCTTGTGAGCCCACAGCCACAATTCCACTGCCGCCCGATGAAGGGCAGGAGACCTGACCCCTCCCTGGCGGTTTATGTGAGCCACTGTGGTTCGGTTGTCTGACCAGACCAGCACATCGCGACCCCGAAGGGTAGACGCGAAGTGGGTCAAGACCAGTCGCACCGTTTCCAACTCTAGGAGGTTGATGTGACGACCTGATTGAGGCCATGCACCTCCTATCGCTTGAGACTGACATGTCCCTCCCCATCCAGTCAGAGAGGCATCTGTAAACACTGGAATGTAGGATGACACCTTGCCCATCGGGACTCCGTGCGTGAGAACGCACGGGTTCCGCCAATAGTCCAGGTCTGCTCTTAGCGAGAGAGGAACCACCACCAACCGATGACGTTGACGCACTGGGTCTAGTCTTAGTTGGGCGAACCACCGCTGTGCTTTGCGCATGTGCAGAAGCCCTAGCGGGACCACAGAGTGGGCTGCCGACATGAGACCCAAAAGTGACATGATCGATAGCGCCGTTACTGTGTGATTCGGACGACACTTCCTCAGGGCCAGCAACAATGCTGCCCTTCGAGGGTCCGAAATTCGCGCCCTCATCATAACAGTGTCTAACTGTAGTCCCAAGTAGACAATCTGATGACTGGGCCAAGGTGCGCTCTTTTTCCAATTCACAGCAAACCCCAGACGCGTGAGATGCATCACTGTCTGTGTCGTGTGTGTGAACGCCAGCTCTGCTGACGGGGCGAGAATCAACAGGTCGTCTAGGTAGGCTAATAGCCTTATCCCTTGACGACGCAGCGGTTCCAATGCCGCCTCCACACATTTGGAAAACGTCCGAGGTGCCAGGGCGTACCCAAACGGCATCCTCGTGAACTCGTACGCCACCCCTTGAAAGGCGAACCGCAGAAACTTTCTGTGACGCGATTGTATCGGCACATGAAAGTACGCGTCCTTTAGGTCTATGCTTGTACAAAAATCTCCCTTCTGAACACATTCCAGTAGGCGTTTTGTCGTCAGCATTCGGAAGGGCCGTTTGGTTATGCTCTCGTTGAGAATGCGTAAATCCAAAATCGGCCTCACTCCCCCCGTCTTTTTTGGCACTAGGAAATAGGGCGAGTAAAGCCCCTTGTTCCTTTGCTCCCGGGGAACTACTGTGACCGCCTCCTTCGCCAAAAGTTCCGTAATCTCTGATTTCAGAGCGGCTACTTTGTCTGGCGTTTTCATCACCGTTTCCACCACTCCCCTGAACGGGGGTGGGGTTCGGCGGAATTGGAGGGCATAACCCTTCTCTAACGTCTGTTCTAGCCAGCGTGAGAGGGTACAGCTTTGACGCCACTGCCAGCAATGCATGGAAAGCGGGTGCGCACGAAGCTGTGGTGCATCCAGTAGGAAGGACCTGTATTCCTCTATGGCCCCTGCCGCCGCTATTCCCCAACACTGGGTTGGTGGAATAGCCCAAGGTGGGCCCCCCTTGAAAGGGAGAGGACACATCAGCTCGTTCTGGGTGAGTCGGGGGCTTTGATACGTTAGTTACGACCGTAACTCCAGTAATCTTGCCCTCCGTGAACGCAGCACGGGTCTGAACTGCGCTGTCTGAGGTACTGGCCTGAGACAGAGCGCTCTGCCCGGAAAGCGATTGCGTCATCATGTCATTGTCTGACTGAGACTGCCGCTTAACATGAGACCTATCCTTTACAGAATTCAATAGAACCTGAAAGGTGTGATCTCTGACTGACACCACACGGTGGCGCCACAATGCTTCTTTACTGGTATTAGGCGGCTGCTCAGCGACACACTCAATGTGTGGCGAGCTGCGCTCATAGCCATGGGCATTGATACGTTCAGAGTAATTTGGAGGCGTCCATACCTTGGAGGTATTCCCGCTCTCCGTGAACGTCGCACAGGTCTGATCTGCGTTGACTGAGGCATTGGCCTGCAGCAAGGCGTCATTCCCAGCAAACGGCAGCGCCTTCATGTCACATTGGGACAGAGGCATTTGCCTACTATGTGAGACCTTTACTGCAGAGCTCCTAGGAGTCTGCAGTAAGAGATCTTTATTAGGTGAGCTAAGGCTGTGCCTTGCTACCTTTACCCTTTTCCTCTCTTGAGCGCGCTCAGCTACACACTCTAAGTGGGTTGAACTACACTCAAGATGGTGAGGGAGAGACATAGAACGTGAAGTGTTCTTAACCTTATGAAATAAAAGTCCTTCTTTGACAGTGTCAATGAGAATCATCTCTTTATTCACATGGTTATAAAAACAGCCCTCCACGCCCTGAACAGTGGGGTGGGGGGGAACAGTAGGCCTCTCTGCGTCACGCGCCGGGCCGTCATCTGCTCTCTCCCCCTCGCCTCGTCAAAGGTGCCGCCTTTTCTGAGTCACCTTCTGGTGCTTCCAGGCTGGCCTCTGGACGACCTCTCTCTCTGGCGGGACCGACGTCGTCACCGTTGCTGCTGGAGGGGCCGAGCCCGCTCTCCCGCTGCTCTGGGTGTGCGCCTGTCGCCTGGCCCTTCGCCTCCCAGCTGACTTGTTGGGGGCGTTGGAGGTGGTTGGGTTGGTTGGGGCTCTGCTGGCCTTCATTGCCAGTGGCAAATGTTTGGCCAGGTGCCTCCTCTCCTCGTCCAATTTGGCGATGCGTTCGGTGGCGTCCTTCACAGCAAGGCCGAATAGCCCTTCGCTGGAGACGGGGGCGTTGAGCAAGGATGCCCTGTCGGTCTCCTTCATGGCCGTCATGGACAGCCAGAGGTGCCGCTCAGTAACCACCGAGGTGGCCATGGTCCTGCCCGCGCATATCGCCACCGCTTGCGTCAGGTGGAGTATGGCTCCAGAAATCCTGGAGGCCTCCTCCACTTCCTCACCGGTCAACTCTGACCTGCCCGTTGTGAGACGGGACAGGGAGGCCGCGAGGAGGGCGATGTTGTTCGCCGCTGCAACGCTCTGGGCTCCCAGCGTGAAGGATTTCTCAGCCAATTGGGCTGTGAACCTGTCCCTCTGTGCTGGCAGGGTGGCCTTCTTGGAGGCTGCCCAGGGACTCGAACCCGGCACTAGGTACGCCGTCATGGCGCCTTCGAGCCTAGGGATTCCCTTAGCTGCCCACTCGTATCCAGCCACTCTGGTGAATGGGGTGTACACTCTGGCCGGCGAACGCGCCGCCAGAGGTGCCCCCCACGAGCCCTCGACATATTTGCCCAGAGAGGGCAAGGCTGGAGCCATTGGCTCAGCCGCCCTTCTCGGCACGGAGTAGGGGCCGCCCTCCATCAAATCCACCTCCATTGGAGGGGGAGCTGGGGGCAGCGCAATCTCCAGTCGGGTGGCCGCCCTCTCAATGAGTCCGGGAAAGTCCGAACGCAGAGAGGCGGCCGCGAAGGACAGAGCCTCTGACCTGGCAGAGCTCATGTCATCTCCGCACAGGGAACCCTCAGACCTCACGCTTTCCGTAGGAAAGGGGGTCTTAAAGGCTGGCGCCAGAGCTCCAGATTGCCCCATTGGGACATCCGGCTCGGCGCTCTCCCTGTCATCCCCTGACTCAGCACTGCCCGCTGATGCCTCTGATCCAGAGGCGAGCACGGACATTACGTCGTCGAGAGGGACCTCCTCTCTAAAAAACGCCCAGCGCTGCTTTCTCTCCTTCATAGGAAGGAGAGCGCAGGAGGCGCAATTAGGAGGGTTGCCGAGACCTTCCTTGGCATGCAGCGGTCCCAAGCACACGAAACATAGGTCGTGGGGGTCCGAAGTAGCCATGGCGGTACAGCGGCATAGGGCCCTGAAAAGGGCCTTTGGTGGAAAAGCTGGTGCACTCATAGTGGAAGACGTTGACGGCTGGATGTCAACGGCGAAAATCTTCCGAGTCTTCTAAGGCTTCTTCTCTAGTCCAGTCGCTGAAGATAATGGGAGGCAGATTGAGGGAACGGGGTTCCTTATATAGTGACACCTGTACTCCTATTGGCTGTAGGTGTGTGCATAATTTTGTTTCAGGCTGCTGCTGCCTTAGGGCAGAGGGTAAACCACTAGGAGCATAGCTCCCCTATGGGGCGGAGCTCCACGATATAGAACGATTAGTTACCGGAGTGTAACTCCAGTTCTATGAGTGGAGCGGAGCCCCATAGGGGAGCTATGCTCCTAGTGGTTTACCCTCTGCCCTAAGGCAGATGCAGCCTGAAGCAAAATTATGCACACACCTACAGCCAATAGGAGTACAGGTGTCCCTATATAAGGAACCCCGTTCCCTCAATCTGCCTCCCGAGATATTATCTTCAGCGAGACTAGAGAGGGTCGGTAGGGCCTTAAGTCCTATGGGGCTCCGCTCCACTCATAGAACTGGAGTTACACTCCGGTAACTAATCGTTCTATATCGTGGAGCTCCGCCCCATAGGGGAGCTATGCTCCTAGTGGTTTAAGGCGGAGCGAAACGCTCCAAAATGTACTCCCTGCCGAGCCTAACACTTCCCATTAAAAAATGAAAAGGTCAAGCCCAGCAATGGCTGCAACCAATTCCCGCAGTACTGCGACTAAAAACCCATCAGGGCGTCACAATATACCGCGTCATCGGTTATAGACCCGCCCCATCTAGCTCAATGACAATGTCAATGGCTATTGGGCAGATCAATAGAATAGACGCCGTGCTAATCTGACTAGCAGATAGCCGTGCCTCAATATTCTATGGAACAAAATATACCAGTCATACTAAACTGAACCTCAGATAGATGACCTCACATTCTGTCCACTCAATACATGTTCTATATCGTGGAGCTCCGCCCCATAGGGGAGCTATGCTCCTAGTGGTTTACCCTCTGCCCTAAGGCAGATGCAGCCTGAAGCAAAATTATGCACACACCTACAGCCAATAGGAGTACAGGTGTCCCTATATAAGGAACCCCGTTCCCTCAATCTGCCTCCCATTATCTTCAGCGACTGGACTAGAATTGAAGAAGCCATAGAAGACTCAGGAAGATCTCGTCGTTGATATCCAGCCATCAACGTCTTCCTACAATGAGCACACCTAGCTTATCCAAGGTAAGCATTTAACAAAAGCTCTTTTCAGAGCTCAATGTCGCTGTTCCCCTTGGCGGCTGTCGACCCCCCCCGACACTGTTTCGTGGGTTGAGAGGCACAGCACGCCAGGGACAGCTTCATCAATCCCCCACTATGCGCCAGCTGCGCCCTCCTTTTTTGAAGGAGTGGAAGCAGCATTGGGCATTTTTAGGGAGGATATTCCTCTTGAGGATGTGCTATCAGTGTTAGTCTCAGCTGAGGCATCATCTGAGGGCACTGACTCAGGAGATGACAGGGCTATTGGGGAAGAAATGAATATTCTATTGGAACAATTCATTACACTGACCCAGATGTTTAACACCCCTTTTCCTTCGGGAAATTGTGAGGTCATTACATCCCTGGATGATGACGCCACAGCCTCTCTGTGCCTGAATTCTCAGGTCTCATTGAGTGGGCTGCTAAACAGCGGGAGATTAAGCTGCCCCCCATTCCCTCCAACCCGGAAGTGGATATGAGGAAGGGCGGCCGTTACTCTCGCTACAGCTTGGCGTCAGACGGCGGCCTCCAGCAGCAAGGGAGCGGGCCTCGCCCCCCCCCTGCAGCGCCAGAGGTGCCGGCGAGAGAGGTCATTAAAGCGTCATCCTGGCATCACCCGAAGGGCGGCCAGAAGAGACGCCGTTTATGACAGGCGAGGGGGAGAGAACGGAAGACGGCACAGCGCCTGCTGTGACCGAGCCCACTGTCCCCCCCCACTCTACCGTTGAGTGTATGGAGGAGAATGTTTTTTGTTGATGTGTGTAATAAAGAGTTGGCTCTACTTGACACTGTCAAGAAAGAGCCCCCTTTTCCATAATACATCCGAGAGCGTTCGACCTTCCTCACTCTCGCTCTCTCTCTTACCACTATGAGTGCAGCTCAGCCCACCATGGTGCGTTGCTGAATGCACACATAAGGCAGGTATATAAAAGGTATTAAGTGTACCTTATAGGACCTCACTTTACAGACTCCTAGGAGTGCCGTAGTGAGTGTCTCACATAGCAGGCTGCAGTCTCAGCCAGATAATGGCATGATGACGCGACCGCTATCCGGGACGGCGCTCTGTCTCAGGCTAACGCCTCAGTCAGTGCAGTTCAGACCCGTGCTGCGTTCACGGAGGGCCTGATTACTACGGTTACGGGCGTAACCACGTATCGGCGCCCCCGTTTCTCTCAGAACGCGCTGATAATAACCACATTGGGGGTGGCGCACTATCACAGACTAAGGTCTCTGTTAGTACGACCCAGACCCATGCTGCGCTCAAGAAGGGCCCGATTACCACGGTCACGAAGGTGCCCAGTGTATCGGCTCCCCCACCTTTTCCTGAACGCGCCCAGGCTCACCACACTGAGTGTAGTTCAGCCCACCAGGGGTGCAGAGCTGAACGCACACAGGAGGTGAAAGGAGGAATAATACCTAGACGCCGTCTTGGTTTATCTCAAAGAGACCTCACATTACAGACTCCAAGGAGTACTGTAGTGAGTGCCTCTCATAGCAGGCTGCAGTCTCAGTCAGGAGACATGATGACGCAGCCGCTAGTTGGGGATGGCGCACTATCGCAGACTAAGGTCTCGGTTAGTGCGATTCAGACCCATGCTGCGTTCACGGAGGGCCCGATTACCACGGTGACGAAGTTTCCCAGTGTATCGGCGCCCCCACTTCTTTCTGAACGCGCTAATACTCACCACACTGAGCGTAGTTCAGCCCACCAGAGGTGCAGAGCTGAACGCACACAGGAGGTGAAGGGAGGAAAGATACCAAGACACCGTCTTGGCTTATCTCAGGATACCTCACATTCAGCAGGCAGCTGTCTCTGTCCCAATGTGACATGAAGACGCAGCCGCTAGCCGGGAATGACGCCTTGCTGCAGGCTAATGCCTCAGTCAGCGCAGATCAGACCCGTGCGACGTTCACGGAGAGCGGGAATACCAGGGTTACAGGTATAACCAAGGTATGGACGCCTCCGAATTATTCTGAACGTGTCAATGCCCATGGCTATGAGCGCAGCTCACCACATATTGAGTGTGTCGTTGAACAGTCGCCTAAGACCAGTAAAGAGGCATTGTGGCACCACCGTGTGGTGTCAGTCAGAGATCACACCTTTCAGATTCTATTGAATTCTGTAAAGGATGAGTCTCATGTTAAGCGGCAGTCTCAGTCAGACAATGACATGATGACGCAATCGCTTTCCGGGCAGAGCGCTCTGTCTCAGGCCAGTACCTCAGACAGCGCAGTTCAGACCCGTGCTGCGTTCACGGAGGGCAAGATTACTGGAGTTACGGTCGTAACCAACGTATCAAAGCCCCCGACTCACCCAGAACGAGCTGACGTATCCTCTCCCTTTCAAGGGGGGCCCGCCTTGGGCTATTCCACCAACCCAGTGCTGGGGAATAGCGGCGGCGAGGGCCATAGAGGAATACAGGTCCTTCCTACTGGACGCACCACAGCTTCGTGCGCACCCGCTTTCTCTGCATTGCTGGCAGTGGCGTCGAAGCTGTACCCTCTCACGCTGGCTAGAACAGACGTTAGAGAAGGGTTATGCCCTCCAATTCCATCGGACCCCACCCCCGTTCAAGGGAGTGGTGGAAACGGTGATGAAAACGCCAGACAAAGTAGCCGCTCTGAGATCAGAGATTACGGAACTTTTGGCGAAGGAGGCGGTCACAGTAGTTCCCCGAGAGCAAAGGAACAAGGGGCTTTACTCGCCCTATTTCCTAGTGCCAAAAAAGACGGGGGGAGTGAGGCCGATTTTGGATTTACGCATTCTCAACGAGAGCATAACCAAACGGCCCTTCCGAATGCTGACGACAAAACGCCTACTGGAATGTGTTCAGAAGGGAGATTTTTGTACAAGCATAGACCTAAAGGACGCGTACTTTCATGTGCCGATACAATCGCGCCACAGAAAGTTTCTGCGGTTCGCCTTTCAAGGGGTGGCGTACGAGTTCACGAGGATGCCGTTTGGGTACGCCCTGGCACCTCAAACGTTTTCCAAATGTGTGGAGGCGGCATTGGAACCGCTGCGTCGTCAAGGGATAAGGCTATTAGCCTACCTAGACGACCTGCTGATTCTCGCCCCGTCAGCAGAGCTGGCGTTCACACACACGACACAGACAGTGATTCATCTCACGCGTCTGGGGTTTGCTGTGAATTGGAAAAAGAGCGCACCCTGGCCCAGTCATCAGATTGTCTACCTGGGACTACAGCTAGACACTGTAATGATGAGGGCGCGAATTTCGGACCCTCGAAGGGCAGCATTGTTACTAGCCCTGAGGAAGTGTCGTCCGAATCACACAGTAACGGCGCTATCGATCATGTCACTTTTGGGTCTCATGTCGGCAGCCCACTCTGTGGTCCCGCTAGGGCTTCTGCACATGCGCAAAGCACAGCGGTGGTTCGCCCAACTAAGACTAGACCCAGTGCGTCAACGTCATCGGTTGGTGGTGGTTCCTCTCTCGCTAAGAGCAGACCTGGACTATTGGCGGAACCCGTGCGTTCTCACGCACGGAGTCCCGATGGGCAAGGTGTCATCCTACATTCCAGTGTTTACAGATGCCTCTCTGACTGGATGGGGAGGGACATGTCAGTCTCAAGCGATAGGAGGTGCATGGCCTCAATCAGGTCGTCACATCAACCTCCTAGAGTTGGAAACGGTGCGACTGGTCTTGACCCACTTCGCGTCTACCCTTCGGGGTCGCGATGTGTTGGTCTGGTCAGACAACCGAACCACAGTAGCTCACATAAACCGCCAGGGAGGGGTCAGGTCTCCTGCCCTTCATCGGGCGGCAGTGGAATTGTGGCTGTGGGCTCACAAGCACCTTCGCTCGTTGAGAGCAGCACACATTCCGGGCTACTTGAACGTAGGGGCAGACCTCATGTCAAGAGGGGGTCCTCGAGACGACGAGTGGTGTCTGCACCCGGACATTGTTCTACAGATTTGGGAACAATTCGGGAGAGCCGAGGTGGACCTGTTCGCGTCACGTGTGAACGCGCAGTGTCCCCTATGGTTCTCTCTGAGAAACCAGGACGAACCGCCATTGGGAAGAGACGCATTCGCGCACTACCCGTGGCCGAAAGTTCTCCTGTATGCATTCCCTCCGCTGTCTTGCATTCTCCCACTGCTAGCCAGGGTGAGGTCAGAGGAGCTGTCAGTGATACTGATAGCGCCCGATCGCCCGGGGGCTCCGTGGTTTGCAGAGATGAGTCAGATGTTGATTGCGCCACCCTGGCCAATTCCACATCTACGAGACGCGTTGACTCAGGCGGGAGGCTCGATAGGGCAATGGCCCATAATCGGCCAACCACTGAAGGCTTGGTTCCTGAATGGGACAGGTTAAAGCGCCGTGGGTTGTCTGATGCAGTGATCAGAACAATACAGGGCGCAAGAGCCGGTTCCACTTCTAGGGTGTATACCAGCAGATGGAACGTTTTCTCACGATGGTGTGATACACAGGACGTGGACCCCATGAGCTGTCAGGTAGAGAGTGTGCTCTCATTCCTACAGTCTATGTTTGATAAGCAGAAATCGCCCTCCACTATTCGAGTGTTTGCAGCGGCAATTTCAGCTGGTCATGAAGGTTTTAACGGGAAAAGTGTTTTCAGTCACCCATTAGTGAAACGTTTCCTATTGGGAACGCAACGGCTTAGGCCAAGACCTAGAGCTACGCTGCCCAAGTGGGATTTGGCATTGGTTCTCGAAGCGCTATGTAAGTCGCCGTTCGAGCCATTGAATCAAATACCCCTCAAGATGCTGTCTATCAAGACGGAGCTGTTGCTCGCCTTGACTACTGCTAAACGAGTCAGCGATTTGTGTGCACTGTCGACGAGACCCGACTGCCTTGCCATTAATGGCGATTTGAGCAGAGCGGTGTTACGTCCTAACCCGGCATTTGTGCCGAAGGTTATTAACAGTGCATATAGATCGCAGATCGTGGAATTGTGGGCTTTTCATCCCCCTCCCCATGGGGAGAGGAGTGAGGAAAAGCTTCACTGTCTGTGCCCAGTACGCGCTCTGGCGTGTTACGTTAGGCGCACAGCGGCGGTTAGGTCATCGCCTCAGCTGTTTGGGTGTCACGGTGCGGCTGCATTGGGTAGACCACTTTCAAAACAGCGTTTGTCTCATTGGCTTTGTGAAGGCATTGAGACGGCGTACGAGGCGGCGGGGCAACAACCGCCTCAGGGTATTAGAGCGCACTCCACTCGTGGAGTAGCAGCTTCTACTGCTCTTTTCAGAGGAACAGAGGTAGAGGATATTTGTAGAGCAGCGTCATGGTCGACACCGTCTCCTTTTATCCGTTTCTATCTGTTGGATATGTCTTCTAACTCTTTGGCTCGGTCTGTACTCAGCGTGGCTGAAGGGAGATCATGAGCAGAATAGAGAAAGAAAGCAGGATTGTGAATAAGTTCATAAGTCCGCTTTTATTAGAAGTAACATATTATGGACATGTTTTCTAACTCTTTTGTTCGATCGAATTTCAGCAGAGCTGAAAGGCGTTCTTGAGCTAGAAAAGGAGGACAGAGCAGGACCTTGGACAGGTTCCAATCAGGTCCGCTCTGGTTAGGAAGACTTATGTCAAGAATAAGCCTTTTAAACTCCAATCTCGATTGCACTCAGCACAGCTGAAGGGGAATCTTGAGGTAGAGGAGGGAGAAGCAGGATGATAGACTGGTCTCTATCAGGTCCGCTTTGGATGAAGAGCATATTCTGTGGCATGTCTCCTGGCTGACAGTGTCAACATATAGAAACATGTATTAAGTGGACAGAATGTGGGGTCATCTATCTGAGGTTCAGTTTAGTATGACTGGTATATTTTGTCCCTGCCTACTATCGACTAGTTACCGGAGTGTAACTCCAGTTCTATGAGTGGAGCGGAGCCCCATAGGGGAGCTATGCTCCTAGTGGTTTACCCTCTGCCCTAGGGCAGAACAGCCTGAAGCAAAATTATGCACACACCTACAGCCAATAGGAGTACAGGTGTCCCTATATAAGGAACCCCGTTCCATCAATCTGCCTCCCGAGATATTATCTTCAGCGAGACTAGAGAGGATCGGTAGGGCCTTAAGTCCTATGGGGCTCCGCTCCACTCATAGAACTGGAGTTACACTCCGGTAACTAGTCGTTCTATATCGTGGAGCTCCGCCCCATAGGGGAGCTATGCTCCTAGTGGTTTAAGGCGGAGCGAAACGCTCCAAAATGTACTCCCTGCCGAGCCTAACACTTCCCATTAAAAAATGAAAAAGGTCAAGCCCAGCAATGGCTGCAACCAATTCTCGCAGTACTGCGACTAAAAAACCCATTAGGGCGTCACAATATACCGCGTCATTGGTTATAGACCCGCCCCCTCTAGCTCAATGACAATGTCAATGGCTATTGGGCAGATCAATAGAATAGACGCCGTGCTAATCTGACTAGCAGATAGCCGTGCCTCAATATTCTATGAACAAAATATATACCAGTCATACTAAACTGAACCTCAGATAGATGACCTCACATTCTGTCCATTCAATACATGTTTCTATATGCTGACACTGTCAGACAGGAGACATGCCACAGACTATGCTCTTCATCCAAAGCGGACCTGATAGAGACCAGTCTATCATCCTGCTTCTCCCTCCTCTAGCTCAAGATTCTCTTTCAGCTGTGCTGAGTGCAATCGAGATTGGAGTTAAAGGGCTTATCCTTGACATAAGTCTTCCTAACCAGAGCGGACCTGATTGGAACCTGTCCAAGGTCCTACTCTGTCCTCTTTTTCTTGCTCAAGAACGCCTTTCAGCTCTGCTGAAATTTGATCGAACACAAGAGTTAGAAAACATGTCCATAATATGTTACTTCTAATAAAAGCGGACTTATGAACTTATTCACAATCCTGCTTTCTTCTCTATTCTGCTCATGATCTCCCTTCAGCCACGCTGAGTACAGACCGAGCCAAAGAGTTAGAAGACATATCCAACAGATAGAAACGGATAAAAGGAGACGGTGTCGACCATGACGCTGCTCTACAAATATCCTCTACCTCTGTTCCTCTGAAAAGAGCAGTAGAAGCTGCTACTCCACGAGTGGAGTGCGCTCTAATACCCTGAGGCGGTTGTTGCCCCGCCGCCTCGTACGCCTTCTCAATGCCTTCACAAAGCCAATGAGACAAACGCTGTTTTGAAAGTGGTCTACCCAATGCAGCCGCACCGTGACACACAAACAGCTGAGGCGATGACCTAACCGCCGCTGTGCGCCTAACGTAACACGCCAAAGCGCGTACTGGGCACAGACAGTGAAGCTTTTCCTCACTCCTCTCCCCATGGGGAGGGGGATGAAAAGCCCACAATTCCACGATCTGCGATCTATATGCACTATTAATAACCTTCGGCACAAATGCCGGGTTAGGACGTAACACCGCTCTGCTCAGATCGCCATTAATGGCTAGGCAGTCGGGTCTCGTCGACAGTGCACACAAATCGCTGACTCGTTTAGCAGTAGTCAAGGCGAGCAACAGCGCCGTCTTGATAGACAGCATCTTGAGGGGTATTTGATTCAATGGCTCGAACGGCGACTTACATAGCGCTTCGAGAACCAAAGCCAAATCCCATCGGGGCAGCGTAGCTCTAGGCATTGGCCTAAGCCGTCGCGTTCCCAATAAGAAACGTTTCACTAATGGATGACTAAACAGGTTTTTCCCGTTAAACCCTTCATGACCAGCTGAAATTGCCGCTGCAAACACTCGAATGGTGGAGGGCGATTTCTGCCTATCAAACATAAACTGCAGGAATGAGAGCACACTCTCTACCTGACAGCTCATGGGGTCTACGTCCTGTGTGTTACACCACTGTGAGAAAACATTCCATCTGCTCGTGTACATCCTGGAAGTGGAACTGGCCCTAGCGCTCTGTATGGTTCTGATCACTGCATCAGATAACCCACGGCGCTTCAACCTGTCCCGTTCAGGAACCAAGCCCTCAGTGGTTGACCGATTATGGGCCACTGCCCTATCGAGCCTCCCGCCTGGCTCAACGCGTCTCGTCGATGTGGAATTGTCCAAGGTGGCACAATCAACATCTGACTCATCTCTGCAAACCACGGAGCCCCCGGGCGATCGGGCGCTATCAGTATCACTGTTAGCTCCTCTGATCTCACCCTGGCTAGCAGTGGGAGAATGCAAGACAGCGGAGGGAATGCATACAGGAGAACTTTCGGCCACGGGCAGTGCGCGAACGCGTCTCTTCCCAATGGCGGCTCGTCCTGTTGTCTCAGGGAGAACCATAGGGGACACTGCGCGTTCACACGTGACGCGAACAGGTCCACCTCGGCTCTCCCGAATTGTTCCCAAATTTGGAGAACAATGTCTGGGTGCAGACACCACTCGTCGTCTCGAGGACCCCCTCTTGACATGAGATCTGCCCCTACGTTCAAGTAGCCCGGAATGTGCGCTGCTCTCAACGAGCGAAGGTGCTTGTGAGCCCACAGCCACAATTCCTCTGCCGCCCTGTGGAGGGCAGGAGACCTGACCCCTCCCTGGCGATTTATGTGAGCTACTGTGGTCCGGTTGTCTGACCAAACCAACACATCGCGACCCCGAAGGGTAGACGCGAAGTGGTTCAGAACCAGTCGAACCGTTTCCAACTCCAAGAGGTTTATGTGCCGACCTGATTGAGGCCATGCACCACCTATCGCTTGAGACTGACATGTCCCTCCCCATCCAGTCAGACAGGCATCTGTATACACTGGAATGTAGGATGACACCTTGCCCATCGGGACTCCGTGCGTGAGAACGCACGGGTTCCTCCAATAGTCCAGGTCTGCTCTTAGCGAGAGAGGAACCACCACCAACCGATGACGTTGACGCACTGGGTCTAGTCTTAGTTGGGCGAACCACCGCTGTGTTCTGCGCATGTGCAGAAGCCCCAGCGGTACCACAGAGTGGGCTGCCGACATGAGACCCAAAAGTGACATGATCGATAACGCCGTTACTGTGTGATTCGGACGACACTTCCTCAGGGCTAGTACCAATGCTGCCCTTCGAGGGTCCGATATTCGCGCCCTCATCATTACAGTGTCTAGCTGTAGTCCCAGGTAGACAATCTGATGACTGGGCCAGGGTGCGCTCTTTTTCCAATTCACAGCGAACCCCAGACGCGTGAGATGAATCACTGTCTGTGTCGTGTGCGTGAACGCCAGCTCTGCTGACGGGGCGAGAACCAGCAGGTCGTCTAGGTAGGCTAATATCCTTATCCCTTGACGACGCAGCGGTTCCAATGCCGCCTCCACACATTTGGAAAACGTTCGAGGTGCCAGGGCGTACCCAAACGGCATCCTCGTGAACTCGTACGCCACCCCTTGAAAGGCGAACCGCAGAAACTTTCTGTGGCGAAATTGAATCGGCACATGAAAGTACGCGTCCTTTAGGTCTATGCTTGTACAAAAGTCTCCCTTCTGGACACATTCCAGTAGACGTTTTGTCGTCAGCATTCGAAAGGGCCGTTTGGTTATGCTCTCGTTGAGAATGCGTAAATCCAAAATCGGCCTCACTCCCCCCGTCTTTTTGGGCACTAGGAAATAGGGCGAATAGAGCCCCTTGTTCCTTTGCTCTCGGGGAACTACTGTGACCGCCTCCTTCGCCAAAAGTTCCGTGATCTCTGATATCAGAGCGGCTACTTTGTCCGGCGTTTTCATCACCGTTTCCACCACTCCCCGAAACGGGGGTGGGGTCCGATGGAATTGGAGGGCATAACCCTTCTCTAACGTCTGTTCTAGCCAGCGTGAGAGGGTACAGCTTCGTTGCCACTGCCAGCAATGCAGAGAAAGCGGACGTGCACGAAGCTCTTTTACGTCCAGTAGGAAGGACCTGTATTCCTCTATGGCCCTTGCCGCCGCTATTCCCCAGCACTGAGTTGGTGGAATAGCCCAGGGGGGGCCCCCCTCGAAAGGGAGAGGAAACATCAGCTGGTTCGTGAATCGGAGGCCTTGATACGTTAGTTACGCCCGTAACTCCAGTAATCCGGCCCTCCGTGAACGCAGCACGGTTCTGAACTGCGCTGTCTGAGGCATTAACCTGAGACGGCGCGCTCTCCCCGGATAGCGATTGCGTCATCACGTCATTGTCTGACTGAGACTGCCGCTTGCCATGAGACCCATCCATTACAGTACTCATCTGAGTCTGAAAGGTGTAATCTCTGACTGGTACCACACGGTGGTGCCATAACACCTCTTTACTGGTCTCATGCGGCTGCTCAACAACACACTCAGTGAGTGGTGGGCTGCGCTCAGAGCCCTGGGCATTGATACGTTCATGATAGACCGGAGGCGTCCATACCTTGGTTACACCTGTAACTCTGGTATTCCCGCTCTCCGTGAACGTCGCACGGGTCTGAACTGCGCCGGCTGAGGCATTAGCCTGCAGCAAGGCGTTCTTCCCGGCTAGCGGCTGCGCCTTCATGTCACATTGGGACAGAGACAGCTGCCTGCTATGAGAGACCTTTACTACAGAGCTCCTAGGAGTCTGTAGTAAGAGATCTTTATTAGGTGAGCTAAGGCAGTGCCTTGCTACCTTTACCCTTTTCCTCTCTTGAGCGCGCTCAGCTACACACTCTAAGTGGGTTGAGCTACACTCAAGATGGTGAGGGAGAGACATAGAACGTGAAGTGTTCTTAACCTTATGGAATAAATGTCCTTCTTTGACAATGTCAGTGAGAATCATCTCTTTATTCACATAATTATAAAAACAGCCCTCCACGCCCTGAACAGTGGGGTGGGGGGGAACAGTAGGCCCCTCTGCGTCACGCGCCGGGCCGTCCTCTGCTCTCTCCCCCTCGCCTCGTCAAAGATGCCGCCTCTTTTGGGAGACCTTCTGGTGCTGCCAGGCTGGCTTCTGGACGACCTCTCTTGCCGGCGGAACCGACGCCGTCACCGTCGCTGCTGGAGGGGCCGAGCCCGCTCTCCTGCCGCCTGGGGTGTGCGTCTGTCGCCTGGCCCTTCGCCTCCCAGCGGATTTACTGGGGGCGTTAGAGGTGGACGGGTTGGCTGGGGCTCTGCTGGCCTTCATTGCCAGCGGCAAATGCTTCGCCAGGTGCTTCCTCTCCTCGTCCAGCTTGGCGATGCGTTCTGTGGCGTCCTTCACAGCGAGGCCAAATAGGCCTTCGCTGGAGACGGGGGCGTTGAGCAAGGATGCTCTGTCGGTCTCCTTCATAGCCGTCATCGACAGCCAGAGGTGCCGCTCCGTGACCACCGAGGTGGCCATGGTCCTGCCCGCACATATAGCAACCGCTTGCGTCAGGTGGAGGATGGCTCCGGAAATCCTGGAGGCCTCCTCCACTTCCTCGCTGGTCATCTCAGACCTGCCCGTTGTGAGACGGGACAGGGAGGCCGCGAGGAGGGCGATGTTGTTCGCCGCCGCAACGCTCTGGGCTCCCAGCGTGAAGGATTTCTCAGCCAACTGGGCTGTGAACCTGTCCTTCTGTGCTGGCAGGGTGGCCTTCTTGGAGGCTGCCCAGGGACTCGAACCCGGCACTAGGAACGCCGTCATGGCGCCTTCGAGCCTGGGGATTCCCCTAGCCGCCCACTCATATCCAGCCACTCTGGTGAATGGGGTGTACACTCTGGCCGGCGAACGCGCCGCCAGAGGTGCCCCCCACGAGCCCTCGACATATTTGCCAAGAGAGGGCAAGGCTGGAGCCATTGGCTCAGCCGCCCTTCTTGGCTTGGAGTAGGGGCCGCCCTCCATCAAATCCACCTCCATTGGAGGGGGAGGTGGGGGCAGCGCAATCTCCAGTCGAGTGGCCGCCTTCTCAATGAGTTCGGGAAAGTCCGAACGCAGAGAGGCAGCCGCGAAGGACAGAGCCTCTGACCTAACAGAGCTCATGTCTTCCTCGCACAGGGAACCTTCAGACCTCACGCTTCCCGATGGAAAGGGGGTCTTAAAGGCTGGCGCCAGAGCTCTGGATTGCCCCACTGGGACATCCGGCTCGGCGCTCTCCCTGTCATCCTCTGATTCCGCACTGCCCGCTGATGCCTCTGAGCCAGAGGCGAGCACGGACATTGCATCATCAAGAGGGACATCCTCCTTGAAAAACGCCCAGCGCTGCTTTCTCTCCTTCATAGGAAGGAGAGCGCAGGAGGCGCAATTAGGAGGGTCGCCGAGACCATCCTTGGCATGCAGCGGTCCCAAACACACGAAACATAGGTCGTGGGGGTCCGTGGTTGCCATGGAGGTACAGCGGCACAGGGCCCTGAAAAGGGCCTTTGGGGGTGGATAACTTGGCGTGCTCATTTAGAAGACGTTGACGGCTGGCAGTCAACGACGAAATTCTTCTTGAGTCTTCTAGGCTTCTTCACTCTAGTCCAGTCGCTGAAGATAATGGGAGGCAGATTGATGGAACGGGGTTCCTTATATAGGGACACCTGTACTCCTATTGGCTGTAGGTGTGTGCATAATTTTGCTTCAGGCTGTTCTGCCCTAGGGCAGAGGGTAAACCACTAGGAGCATAGCTCCCCTATGGGGCGGAGCTCCACGATATAGAACTCTGGGTTCCATTGAGTGAGTAAGGCGGGCTATTGGACACATAATGTAGAGTGACATTTATGTCATTCCATTAGTGGATAATAGTGTTGTCATAGAATATTGAGGCACGGCTATCTGCTAGTCAGATTAGCACGGCGTCTATTCTATTGATCGGCCCAATAGCCATTGACATTGTCATTGAGCTAGATGGGGCGGGTCTATAACCGATGACGCGGTATATTGTGACGCCCTAATGGGTTTTTTAGTCGCAGTACTGCGGGAATTGGTTGCAGCCATTGCTGGGCTTGACCTTTTTCATTTTTTAATGGGAAGTGTTAGGCTCGGCAGGGAGTACATTTTGGAGCGTTTCGCTCCGCCTTAAACCACTAGGAGCATAGCTCCCCTATGGGGCGGAGCTCCACGATATAGAACGACTAGTTACCGGAGTGTAACTCCAGTTCTATGAGTGGAGCGGAGCCCCATAGGACTTAAGGCCCTACCGACCCTCTCTAGTCTCGCTGAAGATAATATCTCGGGAGACAGATTGAGGGAACGGGGTTCCTTATATAGGGACACCTGTACTCCTATTGGCTGTAGGTGTGTGCATAATTTTGCTTCAGGCTGCATCTGCCTTAGGGCAGAGGGTAAACCACTAGGAGCATAGCTCCCCTATGGGGCTCCGCTCCACTCATAGAACTGGAGTTACACTCCGGTAACTAGTCGTTTCTATATGCTGACACTGTCAGCCAGGAGACATGCCACAGAATATGCTCTTCATCCGAAGCGGACCTGATAGAGACCAGTCTATCATCCTGCTTCTCCCTCCTCTACCTCAAGATTCCCCTTCAGCTGTGCTGAGTGCAATCGAGATTGGAGTTTAAAAGGCTTATTCTTGACATAAGTCTTCCTAACCAGAGCGGACCTGATTGGAACCTGTCCAAGGTCCTGCTCTGTCCTCCTTTTCTAGCTCAAGAACGCCTTTCAGCTCTGCTGAAATTCGATCGAACAAAAGAGTTAGAAAACATGTCCATAATATGTTACTTCTAATAAAAGCGGACTTATGAACTTATTCACAATCCTGCTTTCTTTCTCTATTCTGCTCATGATCTCCCTTCAGCCACGCTGAGTACAGACCGAGCCAAAGAGTTAGAAGACATATCCAACAGATAGAAACGGATAAAAGGAGACGGTGTCGACCATGACGCTGCTCTACAAATATCCTCTACCTCTGTTCCTCTGAAAAGAGCAGTAGAAGCTGCTACTCCACGAGTGGAGTGCGCTCTAATACCCTGAGGCGGTTGTTGCCCCGCCGCCTCGTACGCCGTCTCAATGCCTTCACAAAGCCAATGAGACAAACGCTGTTTTGAAAGTGGTCTACCCAATGCAGCCGCACCGTGACACACAAACAGCTGAGGCGATGACCTAACCGCCGCTGTGCGCCTAACGTAACACGCCAAAGCGCGTACTGGGCACAGACAGTGAAGCTTTTCCTCACTCCTCTCCCCATGGGGAGGGGGATGAAAAGCCCACAATTCCACGATCTGCGATCTATATGCACTGTTAATAACCTTCGGCACAAATGCCGGGTTAGGACGTAACACCGCTCTGCTCAAATCGCCATTAATGGCAAGGCAGTCGGGTCTCGTCGACAGTGCACACAAATCGCTGACTCGTTTAGCAGTAGTCAAGGTGAGCAACAGCGCCGTCTTGATAGACAGCATCTTGAGGGGTATTTGATTCAATGGCTCGAACGGCGACTTACATAGCGCTTCGAGAACCAATGCCAAATCCCACTTGGGCAGCGTAGCTCTAGGTCTTGGCCTAAGCCGTTGCGTTCCCAATAGGAAACGTTTCACTAAAGGGTGACTGAAAACACTTTTTCCGTTAAAACCTTCATGACCAGCTGAAATTGCCGCTGCAAACACTCGAATAGTGGAGGGCGATTTCTGCTTATCAAACATAGACTGTAGGAATGAGAGCACACTCTCTACCTGACAGCTCATGGGGTCCACGTCCTGTGTATCACACCATCGTGAGAAAACGTTCCATCTGCTGGTATACACCCTAGAAGTGGAACCGGCTCTTGCGCCCTGTATTGTTCTGATCACTGCATCAGACAACCCACGGCGCTTTAACCTGTCCCATTCAGGAACCAAGCCTTCAGTGGTTGGCCGATTATGGGCCATTGCCCTATCGAGCCTCCCGCCTGAGTCAACGCGTCTCGTTGATGTGGAATTGGCCAGGGTGGCGCAATCAACATCTGACTCATCTCTGCAAACCACGGAGTCCCCGGGCGATCGGGCGCTATCAGTATCACTGACAGCTCCTCTGACCTCACCCTGGCTAGCAGTGGGAGAATGCAAGACAGCGGAGGGAATGCATACAGGAGAACTTTCGGCCACAGGTAGTGCGCGAATGCGTCTCTTCCCAATGGCGGTTCGTCCTGGTTTCTCAGAGAGAACCATAGGGGACACTGCGCGTTCACACGTGACGCGAACAGGTCCACCTCGGCTCTCCCGAATTGTTCCCAAATCTGTAGAACAATGTCCGGGTGCAGACACCACTCGTCGTCTCGAGGACCCCCTCTTGACATGAGGTCTGCCCCTACGTTCAAGTAGCCCGGAATGTGTGCTGCTCTCAACGAGCGAAGGTGCTTGTGAGCCCACAGCCACAATTCCACTGCCGCCCGATGAAGGGCAGGAGACCTGACCCCTCCCTGGCGGTTTATGTGAGCTACTGTGGTTCGGTTGTCTGACCAGACCAACACATCGCGACCCCGAAGGGTAGACGCGAAGTGGGTCAAGACCAGTCGCACCGTTTCCAACTCTAGGAGGTTGATGTGACGACCTGATTGAGGCCATGCACCTCCTATCGCTTGAGACTGACATGTCCCTCCCCATCCAGTCAGAGAGGCATCTGTAAACACTGGAATGTAGGATGACACCTTGCCCATCGGGACTCCGTGCGTGAGAACGCACGGGTTCCGCCAATAGTCCAGGTCTGCTCTTAGCGAGAGAGGAACCACCACCAACCGATGACGTTGACGCACTGGGTCTAGTCTTAGTTGGGCGAACCACCGCTGTGCTTTGCGCATGTGCAGAAGCCCTAGCGGGACCACAGAGTGGGCTGCCGACATGAGACCCAAAAGTGACATGATCGATAGCGCCGTTACTGTGTGATTCGGACGACACTTCCTCAGGGCTAGTAACAATGCTGCCCTTCGAGGGTCCGAAATTCGCGCCCTCATCATTACAGTGTCTAGCTGTAGTCCCAGGTAGACAATCTGATGACTGGGCCAGGGTGCGCTCTTTTTCCAATTCACAGCAAACCCCAGACGCGTGAGATGAATCACTGTCTGTGTCGTGTGTGTGAACGCCAGCTCTGCTGACGGGGCGAGAATCAGCAGGTCGTCTAGGTAGGCTAATAGCCTTATCCCTTGACGACGCAGCGGTTCCAATGCCGCCTCCACACATTTGGAAAACGTTCGAGGTGCCAGGGCGTACCCAAACGGCATCCTCGTGAACTCGTACGCCACCCCTTGAAAGGCGAACCGCAGAAACTTTCTGTGGCGCGATTGTATCGGCACATGAAAGTACGCGTCCTTTAGGTCTATGCTTGTACAAAAATCTCCCTTCTGAACACATTCCAGTAGGCGTTTTGTCGTCAGCATTCGGAAGGGCCGTTTGGTTATGCTCTCGTTGAGAATGCGTAAATCCAAAATCGGCCTCACTCCCCCCGTCTTTTTTGGCACTAGGAAATAGGGCGAGTAAAGCCCCTTGTTCCTTTGCTCTCGGGGAACTACTGTGACCGCCTCCTTCGCCAAAAGTTCCGTAATCTCTGATCTCAGAGCGGCTACTTTGTCTGGCGTTTTCATCACCGTTTCCACCACTCCCTTGAACGGGGGTGGGGTCCGATGGAATTGGAGGGCATAACCCTTCTCTAACGTCTGTTCTAGCCAGCGTGAGAGGGTACAGCTTCGACGCCACTGCCAGCAATGCAGAGACAGCGGGTGCGCACGAAGCTGTGGTGCGTCCAGTAGGAAGGACCTGTATTCCTCTATGGCCCTCGCCGCCGCTATTCCCCAGCACTGGGTTGGTGGAATAGCCCAAGTCGGGCCCCCCTTGAAAGGGAGAGGATACGTCAGCTCGTTCTGGGTGAGTCGGGGGCTTTGATACGTTGGTTACGACCGTAACTCCAGTAATCTTGCCCTCCAGGAACGCAGCACGGGTCTGAACTGCGCTGTCTGAGGTACTGGCCTGAGACAGAGCGCTCTGCCCGGAAAGCGATTGCGTCATCATGTCATTGTCTGACTGAGACTGCCGCTTAACATGAGACTCATCCTTTACAGAATTCAATAGAATCTGAAAGGTGTGATCTCTGACTGACACCACACGGTGGTGCCACAATGCCTCTTTACTGGTCTTAGGCGACTGTTCAACGACACACTCAATATGTGGTGAGCTGCGCTCATAGCCATGGGCATTGACACGTTCAGAATAATTCGGAGGCGTCCATACCTTGGTTATACCTGTAACCCTGGTATTCCCGCTCTCCGTGAACGTCGCACGGGTCTGATCTGCGCTGACTGAGGCATTAGCCTGCAGCAAGGCGTCATTCCCGGCTAGCGGCTGCGTCTTCATGTCACATTGGGACAGAGACAGCTGCCTGCTGAATGTGAGGTATCCTGAGATAAGCCAAGACGGTGTCTTGGTATCT
Source organism: Coregonus lavaretus (assembly GCF_964263955.1). Taxonomy (NCBI): domain Eukaryota; kingdom Metazoa; phylum Chordata; class Actinopteri; order Salmoniformes; family Salmonidae; genus Coregonus; species Coregonus lavaretus. The sequence continues at coordinate 13,649,444 of NC_139993.1, forward strand.
TTCCTCCCTTCACCTCCTGTGTGCGTTCAGCTCTGCACCTCTGGTGGGCTGAACTACGCTCAGTGTGGTGAGTATTAGCGCGTTCAGAAAGAAGTGGGGGCGCCGATACACTGGGAAACTTCGTCACCGTGGTAATCGGGCCCTCCGTGAACGCAGCATGGGTCTGAATCGCACTAACCGAGACCTTAGTCTGCGATAGTGCGCCATCCCCAACTAGCGGCTGCGTCATCATGTCTCCTGACTGAGACTGCAGCCTGCTATGAGAGGCACTCACTACAGTACTCCTTGGAGTCTGTAATGTGAGTTCTCTTTGAGATAAACCAAGACGGCGTCTAGGTATTATTCCTCCTTTCACCTCCTGTGTGCGTTCAGCTCTGCACCCCTGGTGGGCTGAACTACACTCAGTGTGGTGAGCCTGGGCGCGTTCAGGAAAAGGTGGGGGCGCCGATACACTGGGCACCTTCGTGACCGTGGTAATCGGGCCCTTCTTGAACGCAGCATGGGTCTGGGTCGTACTAACAGAGACCTTAGTCTGTGATAGTGCGCCACCCCCAATGTGGTTATTATCAGCGCGTTCTGAGAGAAACGGGGGCGCCGATACGTGGTTACGCCCGTAACCGTAGTAATCAGGCCCTCCGTGAACGCAGCACGGGTCTGAACTGCACTGACTGAGGCGTTAGCCTGAGACAGAGCGCCGTCCCGGATAGCGGTCGCGTCATCATGCCATTATCTGGCTGAGACTGCAGCCTGCTATGTGAGACACTCACTACGGCACTCCTAGGAGTCTGTAAAGTGAGGTCCTATAAGGTACACTTAATACCTTTTATATACCTGCCTTATGTGTGCATTCAGCAACGCACCATGGTGGGCTGAGCTGCACTCATAGTGGTAAGAGAGAGAGCGAGAGTGAGGAAGGTCGAACGCTCTCGGATGTATTATGGAAAAGGGGGCTCTTTCTTGACAGTGTCAAGTAGAGCCAACTCTTTATTACACACATCAACAAAAAACATTCTCCTCCATACACTCAACGGTAGAGTGGGGGGGGACAGTGGGCTCGGTCACAGCAGGCGCTGTGCCGTCTTCCGTTCTCTCCCCCTCGCCTGTCATAAACGGCGTCTCTTCTGGCCGCCCTTCGGGTGATGCCAGGATGACGCTTTAATGACCTCTCTCGCCGGCACCTCTGGCGCTGCAGGGGGGGGGCGAGGCCCGCTCCCTTGCTGCTGGAGGCCGCCGTCTGACGCCAAGCTGTAGCGAGAGTAACGGCCGCCCTTCCTCATATCCACTTCCGGGTTGGAGGGAATGGGGGGCAGCTTAATCTCCCGCTGTTTAGCAGCCCACTCAATGAGACCTGAGAATTCAGGCACAGAGAGGCTGTGGCGTCATCATCCAGGGATGTAATGACCTCACAATTTCCCGAAGGAAAAGGGGTGTTAAACATCTGGGTCAGTGTAATGAATTGTTCCAATAGAATATTCATTTCTTCCCCAATAGCCCTGTCATCTCCTGAGTCAGTGCCCTCAGATGATGCCTCAGCTGAGACTAACACTGATAGCACATCCTCAAGAGGAATATCCTCCCTAAAAATGCCCAATGCTGCTTCCACTCCTTCAAAAAAGGAGGGCGCAGCTGGCGCATAGTGGGGGATTGATGAAGCTGTCCCTGGCGTGCTGTGCCTCTCAACCCACGAAACAGTGTCGGGGGGGGTCGACAGCCGCCAAGGGGAACAGCGACATTGAGCTCTGAAAAGAGCTTTTGTTAAATGCTTACCTTGGATAAGCTAGGTGTGCTCATTGTAGGAAGACGTTGATGGCTGGATATCAACGACGAGATCTTCCTGAGTCTTCTATGGCTTCTTCAATTCTAGTCCAGTCGCTGAAGATAATGGGAGGCAGATTGAGGGAACGGGGTTCCTTATATAGGGACACCTGTACTCCTATTGGCTGTAGGTGTGTGCATAATTTTGCTTCAGGCTGCATCTGCCTTAGGGCAGAGGGTAAACCACTAGGAGCATAGCTCCCCTATGGGGCGGAGCTCCACGATATAGAACCACCACCCGTCGGTAGATGTGGCTCGAAAAGAGGGGGACAGCGTTCGCGCGCGCGCACACACACACACACACACACACACACAGTCCAAAATGGGAGCCCTATGTCTGACGGTGCCAACGTGGGCAATTCTATCACCAGCATTATGTGGCACAACAATCGTGCCATTCGGACAACTATTCAGGCCCCCCTTTTGAAACACACAATTCCCCATCGGTCACAGAGCATAGGCTATAGAGAGGAGGGAGGGGGTGAGGACCCGCGCGCGCGCCCTCAATTGTCTT
>NC_139993.1:13656772-13671772 GCF_964263955.1 Coregonus lavaretus
CCCGCTACACCCAAAAAGGCCGCCAAGAGCCCCAAGAAGGTGAAGAAGCCCGCCGCAGCGGCCAAGAAGGCGGCCAAGAGCCCCAAGAAGGCTACAAAGGCAGCCAAGCCCAAAGCCGCCAAGCCCAAGGCAGCCAAGGCCAAGAAGGCAGCCCCCAAGAAGAAGTAAACCTATTACAAACAGTGTTCTACTCGACACATGTTGTACCACAAAAGGCTCTTTTAAGAGCCACCCACCTCTTTCCATAGAAAGCGCATTGATTTCCATGTACTATCTGTCGTGAAAAAGAAATTACGCACACTAGGCTACTTTTACGCACACAACATCGTCCCACTCTGGGTGTGTGCGAAGGGAGAGGAATATAATAGAGGGCCAAAATGGCTTAGAAATTCGACCTCACGAGTGCACCCTCACCAGCCATTTGTATATGAGCCACTGGGCTATTCCCGTTCAGAGGCAGGCTGCTGTGATGTGTTACAAGTGCCATGTAATAACAATACTATAGTGGCTTCGAATTCAAACTCACGAGTGCACCCTCAACAGCCATATTTATATATGAGCCACTGGGCTATTCCCGTTCAGAGGCAGGCTGCTGTGATGTGTTACAAGTGCCATGTAATAACAATACTATAGTGGCTTCGATTTCAAACTCAAGAGTGCACCCTCACCAGCTGTTTGTTTCCCATTTGGAGAGAAATAATGTGAGGATTTCATGTCGGACATTTTGGCGCTCACGCGAAATGACACAAAGTAACAAAGTCGGAGGGACACAAAGTAGCCTCTCACTCGCTGCCTGTGGGTGGGAACCGGCTTAGGGCTGTCTGTCTGTCTGTCCCTCGCTCCAATTGGATAAGGCCACACCGGCCCGGTGGCCAATCGTTGCCTCTTGTGGCGAGGTATAAGTACGGCTCTCGAAGTGGCGAGCGGCTCATTCAGACTTTCTGTGACTTTCTCAAGATACCAATATGAGCGGAAGAGGCAAAACCGGAGGCAAGGCCAGGGCGAAGGCAAAGACCCGTTCATCCCGTGCCGGGCTCCAGTTCCCCGTGGGCCGTGTGCACAGGCTACTGCGCAAAGGCAACTACGCCGAGCGTGTGGGCGCTGGCGCACCAGTCTACCTGGCCGCCGTGCTCGAGTACCTGACTGCTGAGATCCTGGAGTTGGCCGGCAACGCTGCCCGTGACAACAAGAAGACTCGTATCATCCCCCGTCACCTGCAGCTGGCCGTCCGTAACGACGAGGAACGATTAGTTACCGGAGTGTAACTCCAGTTCTATGAGTGGAGCGGAGCCCCATAGGGGAGCTATGCTCCTAGTGGTTTACCCTCTGCCCTAAGGCAGCAGCAGCCTGAAACAAAATTATGCACACACCTACAGCCAATAGGAGTACAGGTGTCACTATATAAGGAACCCCGTTCCCTCAATCTGCCTCCCGAGATATTATCTTCAGCGAGACTAGAGAGGGTCGGTAGGGCCTTAAGTCCTATGGGGCTCCGCTCCACTCATAGAACTGGAGTTACACTCCGGTAACTAATCGTTCTATATCGTGGAGCTCCGCCCCATAGGGGAGCTATGCTCCTAGTGGTTTAAGGCGGAGCGAAACGCTCCAAAATGTACCCCCTGCCGAGCCTAACACTTCCCATTAAAAAATGAAAAGGTCAAGCCCAGCAATGGCTGCAACCAATTCCCGCAGTACTGCGACTAAAACCCATCAGGGCGTCACAATATACCGCGTCATCGGTTATAGACCCGCTCCATCTAGCTCAATGACAATGTCAATGGCTATTGGGCAGATCAATAGAATAGACGCCGTGCTAATCTGACTAGCAGATAGCCGTGCCTCAATATTCTATGGAACAAAATATGCTAGTCATACTACACTGACCCTCAGATAGATGACCTTACATTCTGTCCATTCAGTACATGTTTCTATATGCTGACACTGTCAGCCAGGAGACATGCCACAGAATATGCTCTTCATCCAAAGCGGACCTGATAGAGATCAGTCTATCATCCTGCTTCTTCCTCCTCTACCTCAAGATTCTCCTTCAGCTATGCTGAGTGCAATCGAGATTGGAGTTTAAAGGCTTATTCCTGACATAAGTCTTCCTAACCAGAGCGGACCTGATTGGAACCTGTCCAAGGTCCTGCTCTGTCCTCTTTTTTCTAGCTCAAGAACGCCTTTCAGCTCTGCTGAAATTCGATCGAACAAAAGAGTTAGAAAACATGTCCATAATATGTTACTTCTAATAAAAGCGGACCTATGAACCTATTCACAGTCCTGCTTTCTTTCCCTATTCTGCTCAAGGTCTCCCTTCAGCCACGCTGAGTACAGACCGAGCCAAAGAGTTAGAAGACATATCCAACAGATAGAAACGAATAAAAGGAGACGGTGTCGACCATGACGCCGCTCTACAAATATCCTCTACCTCTGTTCCTCTGAAAAGAGCAGTAGAAGCTGCTACTCCACGAGTGGAGTGCGCTCTAATACCCTGAGGTGGTTGTTGCCCCGCCGCCTCGTACGCCGTCTCAATGCCTTCACAAAGCCAATGAGACAAACGCTGTTTTGAAAGTGGTCTACCCAATGCAGCCGCACCGTGACACACAAACAGCTGAGGCGATGACCTAACCGCTTCTGTGCGCCTAACGTAACACGCCAAAGCGCGTACTGGGCACAGACAGTGAAGCTTTTCCTCACTCCTCTCCCCATGGGGAGGGGGATGAAAAGCCCACAATTCCACGATCTGCGATCTATATGCACTGTTAATAACCTTTGGCACAAATGCCGGGTTAGGACGTAACACCGCTCTGCTCAGATCGCCATTAATGGCTAGGCAGTCGGGTCTCGTCGACAGTGCACACAAATCGCTGACTCGTTTAGCAGTAGTCAAGGCGAGCAACAGCGCCGTCTTGATAGACAGCATCTTGAGGGGTATTTGATTCAATGGCTCGAACGGCGACTTACATAGCGCTTCGAGAACCAATGCCAAATCCCACTTGGGCAGCGTAGCTCTAGGCCTTGGCCTAAGCCGTCGCGTTCCCAATAGGAAACGTTTCACTAATGGATGAGTGAACACACTTTTTCCGTTAAACCCTTCATGACCAGCTGAAATTGCCGCTGCAAACACTCGAATAGTGGAGGGCGATTTCTGCCTATCAAACATAGACTGTAGGAATGAGAGAACACTCTCTACCTGACAGCTCATGGGGTCCACGTCCTGTGTATCACACCATCGTGAGAAAACATTCCATCTGCTGGTATACAGCTTACAAGTGGAACCGGCTCTTGCGCCCTGTATTGTTCTGATCACTGCATCAGACAACCCACGGCGCTTTAACCTGTCCCATTCAGGAACCAAGCCTTCAGTGGTTGGCCGATTATGGGCCATTGCCCTATCGAGCCTCCCGCCTGAATCAACGCGTCTCGTCGATGTGGAATTGGCCAGGGTGGCGCAATCAACATCTGACTCATCTCTGCAAACCACGGAGCCCCCGGGCGATCGGGCGCTATCAGTATCACTGACAGCTCCTCTGACCTCACCCTGGCTAGCAGTGGGAGAATGCAAGACAGCGGAGGGAATGCATACAGAAGAACTCTCGGCCACGGGTAGTGCGCAAATGCGTCTCTTCCCAATGGCGGTTCGTCCTGGTTCCTCAGAGAGAACCATAGGGGACACTGCGCGTTCACACGTGACGCGAACAGGTCCACCTCGGCTCTCCCGAATTGTTCCCAAATCTGTAGAACAATGTCCGGGTGCAGACACCACTCGTCGTCTCGAGGACCCCCTCTTGACATGATGTCTGCCCCTACGTTCAAGTAGCCCGGAATGTGTGCTGCTCTCAACGAGCAAAGGTGCTTGTGAGCCCACAGCCACAATTCCACTGCCGCCCGATGAAGGGCAGGAGACCTGACCCCTCCCTGGCGGTTTATGTGAGCCACTGTGGTTCGGTTGTCTGACCAGACCAGCACATCGCGACCCCGAAGGGTAGACGCGAAGTGGGTCAAGACCAGTCGCACCGTTTCCAACTCTAGGAGGTTGATGTGACGACCTGATTGAGGCCATGCACCTCCTATCGCTTGAGACTGACATGTCCCTCCCCATCCAGTCAGAGAGGCATCTGTAAACACTGGAATGTAGGATGACACCTTGCCCATCGGGACTCCGTGCGTGAGAACGCACGGGTTCCGCCAATAGTCCAGGTCTGCTCTTAGCGAGAGAGGAACCACCACCAACCGATGACGTTGACGCACTGGGTCTAGTCTTAGTTGGGCGAACCACCGCTGTGCTTTGCGCATGTGCAGAAGCCCTAGCGGGACCACAGAGTGGGCTGCCGACATGAGACCCAAAAGTGACATGATCGATAGCGCCGTTACTGTGTGATTCGGACGACACTTCCTCAGGGCCAGCAACAATGCTGCCCTTCGAGGGTCCGAAATTCGCGCCCTCATCATAACAGTGTCTAACTGTAGTCCCAAGTAGACAATCTGATGACTGGGCCAAGGTGCGCTCTTTTTCCAATTCACAGCAAACCCCAGACGCGTGAGATGCATCACTGTCTGTGTCGTGTGTGTGAACGCCAGCTCTGCTGACGGGGCGAGAATCAACAGGTCGTCTAGGTAGGCTAATAGCCTTATCCCTTGACGACGCAGCGGTTCCAATGCCGCCTCCACACATTTGGAAAACGTCCGAGGTGCCAGGGCGTACCCAAACGGCATCCTCGTGAACTCGTACGCCACCCCTTGAAAGGCGAACCGCAGAAACTTTCTGTGACGCGATTGTATCGGCACATGAAAGTACGCGTCCTTTAGGTCTATGCTTGTACAAAAATCTCCCTTCTGAACACATTCCAGTAGGCGTTTTGTCGTCAGCATTCGGAAGGGCCGTTTGGTTATGCTCTCGTTGAGAATGCGTAAATCCAAAATCGGCCTCACTCCCCCCGTCTTTTTTGGCACTAGGAAATAGGGCGAGTAAAGCCCCTTGTTCCTTTGCTCCCGGGGAACTACTGTGACCGCCTCCTTCGCCAAAAGTTCCGTAATCTCTGATTTCAGAGCGGCTACTTTGTCTGGCGTTTTCATCACCGTTTCCACCACTCCCCTGAACGGGGGTGGGGTTCGGCGGAATTGGAGGGCATAACCCTTCTCTAACGTCTGTTCTAGCCAGCGTGAGAGGGTACAGCTTTGACGCCACTGCCAGCAATGCATGGAAAGCGGGTGCGCACGAAGCTGTGGTGCATCCAGTAGGAAGGACCTGTATTCCTCTATGGCCCCTGCCGCCGCTATTCCCCAACACTGGGTTGGTGGAATAGCCCAAGGTGGGCCCCCCTTGAAAGGGAGAGGACACATCAGCTCGTTCTGGGTGAGTCGGGGGCTTTGATACGTTAGTTACGACCGTAACTCCAGTAATCTTGCCCTCCGTGAACGCAGCACGGGTCTGAACTGCGCTGTCTGAGGTACTGGCCTGAGACAGAGCGCTCTGCCCGGAAAGCGATTGCGTCATCATGTCATTGTCTGACTGAGACTGCCGCTTAACATGAGACCTATCCTTTACAGAATTCAATAGAACCTGAAAGGTGTGATCTCTGACTGACACCACACGGTGGCGCCACAATGCTTCTTTACTGGTATTAGGCGGCTGCTCAGCGACACACTCAATGTGTGGCGAGCTGCGCTCATAGCCATGGGCATTGATACGTTCAGAGTAATTTGGAGGCGTCCATACCTTGGAGGTATTCCCGCTCTCCGTGAACGTCGCACAGGTCTGATCTGCGTTGACTGAGGCATTGGCCTGCAGCAAGGCGTCATTCCCAGCAAACGGCAGCGCCTTCATGTCACATTGGGACAGAGGCATTTGCCTACTATGTGAGACCTTTACTGCAGAGCTCCTAGGAGTCTGCAGTAAGAGATCTTTATTAGGTGAGCTAAGGCTGTACCTTGCTACCTTTACCCTTTTCCTCTCTTGAGCGCGCTCAGCTACACACTCTAAGTGGGTTGAACTACACTCAAGATGGTGAGGGAGAGACATAGAACGTGAAGTGTTCTTAACCTTATGGAATAAAAGTCCTTCTTTGACAGTGTCAATGAGAATCATCTCTTTATTCACATGGTTATAAAAACAGCCCTCCACGCCCTGAACAGTGGGGTGGGGGGGAACAGTAGGCCTCTCTGCGTCACGCGCCGGGCCGTCATCTGCTCTCTCCCCCTCGCCTCGTCAAAGGTGCCGCCTTTTCTGAGTCACCTTCTGGTGCTTCCAGGCTGGCCTCTGGACGACCTCTCTCTCTGGCGGGACCGACGTCGTCACCGTTGCTGCTGGAGGGGCCGAGCCCGCTCTCCCGCTGCTCTGGGTGTGCGCCTGTCGCCTGGCCCTTCGCCTCCCAGCTGACTTGTTGGGGGCGTTGGAGGTGGTTGGGTTGGTTGGGGCTCTGCTGGCCTTCATTGCCAGTGGCAAATGTTTGGCCAGGTGCCTCCTCTCCTCGTCCAATTTGGCGATGCGTTCGGTGGCGTCCTTCACAGCAAGGCCGAATAGCCCTTCGCTGGAGACGGGGGCGTTGAGCAAGGATGCCCTGTCGGTCTCCTTCATGGCCGTCATGGACAGCCAGAGGTGCCGCTCAGTAACCACCGAGGTGGCCATGGTCCTGCCCGCGCATATCGCCACCGCTTGCGTCAGGTGGAGTATGGCTCCAGAAATCCTGGAGGCCTCCTCCACTTCCTCACCGGTCAACTCTGACCTGCCCGTTGTGAGACGGGACAGGGAGGCCGCGAGGAGGGCGATGTTGTTCGCCGCTGCAACGCTCTGGGCTCCCAGCGTGAAGGATTTCTCAGCCAATTGGGCTGTGAACCTGTCCCTCTGTGCTGGCAGGGTGGCCTTCTTGGAGGCTGCCCAGGGACTCGAACCCGGCACTAGGTACGCCGTCATGGCGCCTTCGAGCCTAGGGATTCCCTTAGCTGCCCACTCGTATCCAGCCACTCTGGTGAATGGGGTGTACACTCTGGCCGGCGAACGCGCCGCCAGAGGTGCCCCCCACGAGCCCTCGACATATTTGCCCAGAGAGGGCAAGGCTGGAGCCATTGGCTCAGCCGCCCTTCTCGGCACGGAGTAGGGGCCGCCCTCCATCAAATCCACCTCCATTGGAGGGGGAGCTGGGGGCAGCGCAATCTCCAGTCGGGTGGCCGCCCTCTCAATGAGTCCGGGAAAGTCCGAACGCAGAGAGGCGGCCGCGAAGGACAGAGCCTCTGACCTGGCAGAGCTCATGTCATCTCCGCACAGGGAACCCTCAGACCTCACGCTTTCCGTAGGAAAGGGGGTCTTAAAGGCTGGCGCCAGAGCTCCAGATTGCCCCATTGGGACATCCGGCTCGGCGCTCTCCCCGTCATCCCCTGACTCAGCACTGCCCGCTGATGCCTCTGATCCAGAGGCGAGCACGGACATTACGTCGTCGAGAGGGACCTCCTCTCTAAAAAACGCCCAGCGCTGCTTTCTCTCCTTCATAGGAAGGAGAGCGCAGGAGGCGCAATTAGGAGGGTTGCCGAGACCTTCCTTGGCATGCAGCGGTCCCAAGCACACGAAACATAGGTCGTGGGGGTCCGAAGTAGCCATGGCGGTACAGCGGCATAGGGCCCTGAAAAGGGCCTTTGGTGGAAAAGCTGGTGCACTCATAGTGGAAGACGTTGACGGCTGGATGTCAACGGCGAAATTCTTCCGAGTCTTCTAAGGCTTCTTCTCTAGTCCAGTCGCTGAAGATAATGGGAGGCAGATTGAGGGAACGGGGTTCCTTATATAGTGACACCTGTACTCCTATTGGCTGTAGGTGTGTGCATAATTTTGTTTCAGGCTGCTGCTGCCTTAGGGCAGAGGGTAAACCACTAGGAGCATAGCTCCCCTATGGGGCGGAGCTCCACGATATAGAACTGAACAAACTGCTCGGCGGTGTGACCATCGCTCAGGGTGGTGTGTTGCCCAACATCCAGGCAGTGCTACTCCCCAAGAAGACCGAGAAGGCAGTCAAAGCCAAGTAAATTCGCTACTGCGACTTCAACTTGACTACTCAACCCCCAAAGGCTCTTTTAAGAGCCAACCACCTAGCTCTCCAAAAGCGCAAAGTACCTTTCTATGACCGCTACACATTGAGTGGGTGTATACACAACTATTTCGACATTCTGTGCCCACATGAGGCCTTCCATGAACAACAACACCTACTAGGCCTCGTTTGCCATAGCAGGCTAGCATTAGATTACAACGTGCCTATAAAGATGTCACTCTTGACTTTGGCGACTATTATTATGCGTAAAGGGCCGGCGGCGTCCTATTGCGCGCGCGCACCGGGAGTTTGAATTTTGGAGAGGCCGGGCCTCCCGTCCAATGGCCAACGGAGGAGGCCTGCGCAACGGGCCAATCGGGGTGGTGGGGAGATGGTGTCCAATCAGCAGGCGCCACTGCCGGCTTTATAAACTTCACATAGGCATTTCGAGGCTATACTCCCGACTGTCAGAGAAGCGCCATGGCCAGAACCAAGCAAACCGCTCGCAAATCCACCGGTGGCAAAGCCCCCAGGAAGCAGCTCGCCACTAAGGCTGCTCGCAAGAGTGCCCCGGCCACCGGCGGTGTGAAGAAGCCTCACCGTTACAGGCCCGGCACCGTGGCTCTGAGAGAGATCCGTCGTTACCAGAAGTCCACTGAGCTGCTCATCCGCAAGCTGCCCTTCCAGCGCCTGGTGCGAGAAATCGCCCAGGACTTCAAGACCGACCTGCGCTTCCAGAGTTCCGCTGTGATGGCCCTGCAGGAGGCTAGCGAGGCTTACCTGGTCGGCCTGTTCGAGGACACCAACCTGTGCGCCATCCACGCCAAGCGGGTGACCATCATGCCCAAGGACATCCAGCTGGCCCGCCGTATTCGCGGAGAGCGCGCATAAATGAGGATGACCTGAACTCCAAAATCCCCCAAAGGCTCTTTTAAGAGCCACCTCCATATTTCCATCAAAAAGGCACAATTGTTCCATGTATACACGCACCTCTACATTACCCACCATGTATGTTGTTCACTAACACGTCTAAAAGCTACGTATTGTACCTTTTCGTTGCCTGAAGTCTAGCTTCAATGTGTGTGTGTGTGTGTGTGTGTGTGTGTGTGTATGTATGTGTATATATATATATATATATATATATATATATATATATATATACAACCGTCTGGCATCATCCACTTACTTTGGACTATAGTAGCACAGTAAAATGCTTTACAAAGGAGGGGGAAAAGAAACGAGTGATAATATAGGCCGAATAGTTACAAGAATTGTGTTTTGATGAATAATTGACACTATTAGTTGTGTGTCATTAGTTGCCTTGAATGCAGTCCAGAAGAAACATTGCATGCCAACTTCCTTTGAAAGTCCCATGTTGCAGTGCTGCTGAGAGACTCATGCAGAGGCCCAAACTTTACAGTGGAGCACGGAGGCCATCTTGTGGTTTAATGTGGGTACTGCACCTCATGGTCATTTGCTCTTTAGGCCAGCGTTTCCCAAACGCGGTCCTGGGGTCCCCAAGGGGTGCGCGTTTTGCGTTTTGCCCTAACACTCCACAGCTGATTCTAATACTCCCAGCTTGATGATGATGAGTTGATTATTTGAATCAGCTGTGTAGTGCTGGGGCAAAAACTCCCAAAACGTGGCCTGAGTTTGGGAATCCCTGCTTTAGGCTAATACTAGCCTATTAGGATGACTTGGTTCGATCGCTTTAATGGCAACTGCTAAACTCTAGTTTTCACTAATTACTTGTCCCAGGTCACCATTATGAATCCAATAGCAAAACAAATGTTTCAAAATTGCTCAATAGTGAAAAAAGGCCAGGAAACGATGGGTTCTCAGCAATATTTCACCAACAACCAATCACTATTCAAGCATAGACATTAGGATCATCAACAAATATTCCTAAGTCATACTACAAAAGGGTTGTAACGAAATGGATTTGTCTGTTCAATGCAAGTTCAACGTCAAAGAAAAAGTGCATCACCACAACAAACGTGTCTTTAGATACACTGTAAAAAATGACTTTGTGGAATGTACTCAAGCTATTACAGTCAACAAAGGCACACGTCATATTATTGAGTAGATATTTTTGCTTGTTTTTATGAGTAGATAAGCTTGAGTAAGTTGAGTTGATGTGGTCCAATACATTGAGTAAAGATGATAGAGACGTAAAAAGGATTATATTACGTTGATTCGACTCAAATAGACACTGAGAGACTGAGAGAGAGAGAGAGAGACTGAGAGAGTGAGTGAGTGAGAGAGAGAGAGACTGAGAGAGTGAGTGAGTGAGTGAGTGAGAGAGAGTGAGTGAGTGAGAGAGAGAGAGAGAGACTGAGAGAGAGAGAGTGTGAGTGAGTGAGACTGAGAGACTGAGAGAGTGAGTGAGAGAGTGAGTGAGTGAGAGAGACTGAGAGACAGAGAGTGAGTGAGAGAGTGAGAGAGACTGAGAGAGTGAGTGAGAGACAGAGAGAGAGAGTGAGTGAGAGAGAGAGACTGCGTGAGTGAGTGACTGAGTGAGTGAGTGAGAGAGAGAGTGAGTGAGAGAGAGAGCGAGAGACTGAGAGAGTGAGTGAGAGAGAGAGAGAGTGTGAGTGAGTGAGCCTGAGAGACTGAGAGAGTGAGTGAGTGAGAGTGAGTGAGTGAGAGAGAGAGAGTGAGTGAGAGAGAGAGAGACTGACAGAGTGAGTGAGGGGGTGAGTGAGAGAGAGAGACTGAGAGACTGAGTGAGTGAGTGAGTGAGTGAGAGAGAGACTGAGAGACTGAGAGAGTGAGAGAGTGAGTGAGTGAGAGAGACTGAGAGACAGAGAGTGAGTGAGAGAGTGAGAGAGACTGAGAGAGTGAGTGAGAGACAGAGAGAGAGAGTGAGTGAGTGAGTGAGTGAGAGAGAGTGAGTGAGTGAGAGAGAGAGAGAGAGAGAGACTGAGAGAGAGAGAGTGTGAGTGAGTGAGACTGAGAGACTGAGAGAGTGAGTGAGTGAGAGTGAGTGAGTGAGAGAGAGAGAGTGAGTGAGAGAGAGAGAGACTGACAGAGTGAGTGAGGGGGTGAGTGAGAGAGAGAGACTGAGAGACTGAGAGAGTGAGTGAGAGAGAGACTGAGAGACTGAGAGAGTGAGAGAGTGAGTGAGTGAGAGAGACTGAGAGACAGAGAGTGAGTGAGAGAGTGAGAGAGACTGAGAGAGTGAGTGAGAGACAGAGAGAGAGAGTGAGTGAGTGAGTGAGAGAGAGAGAGACTGAGAGAGAGAGAGTGTGAGTGAGTGAGACTGAGAGACTGAGAGAGTGAGTGAGAGAGTGAGTGAGTGAGAGAGACTGAGAGACTGAGAGACTGAGAGAGTGAGTGAGAGAGTGAGTGAGTGAGAGAGACTGAGAGACAGAGAGTGAGTGAGAGAGAGAGACTGCGAGAGTGAGTGAGTGAGTGAGTGAGTGAGAGAGAGAGTGAGTGAGAGAGAGAGCGAGAGACTGAGAGAGTGAGTGAGAGAGAGAGAGAGTATGAGTGAGTGAGCCTGAGAGACTGAGAGAGTGAGTGAGTGAGAGAGAGTGAGTGAGTGAGAGAGAGAGAGAGAGACTGAGAGAGTGAGTGAGAGAGAGAGAGAGTGTGAGTGAGTGAGCCTGAGAGACTGAGAGAGTGAGTGAGTGAGAGAGAGTGAGTGAGTGAGAGAGTGAGTGAGAGACAGAGAGAGAGAGTGAGTGAGAGAGAGACTGAGAGAGTGAGTGAGTGAGTGAGTGAGTGAGTGAGTGAATGAGAGAGAGAGAGTGTGAGTGACTGAGACTGAGAGACTGAGTGAGTGAGTGAGTGAGAGAGAGAGAGTGAGAGAGAGAGAGAGAGAGAGTGAAAGAGAGAGAGAGAGAGAGAGTGAGTACTCAACTGTGCCTCTCTCTGAGGCACAGTTGAGTACACCCCTCCATCCAATAGACCCCAGCAACTTCCTTTTGGATTCACGTTTACAGTATAGGGGATGCATTTGTGACATACCTTACATCTCTGACCTTGTCAATATCAGCATTTCGCTCTACTTACCGTGAAGTGACATTATAATAGTCATCATCATAATAGTAGTACATTACAGTATACGTTTGCCTAAAATAGTACCATTTAAAGGGAGTATGTCAGGGTCAATTACTGACAAATGAGAACACACTAATCCTCAGGGGTCATTTAGGGGCAAAACGCACCACTTTGTGAAGCTTTTGTTTTGATTGAAGAGCAAGAAAAGTATTCATTTGTTCCACTTCTTTCCCTTCTAAATGCGGTTGCCTAAGGACAGGCAGTATGCACATATCTAAATGTTATGAAAAAATCAGTATTTTTTTGCCACTCAGAACACAGACATTTACCTTAAGGGGAGTTACCCTCATTTTAGACTTACATTTACATTTTAGTCATTTAGCAGACGCTCTTATCCAGAGCGACTTACAGTTTAGTGAATACACTTTTTTTTTTATACTGGCCCCCCGTGGGAATCGACCCCACAACGCTGGCATTGCAAACGCCATGCTCGCCATCAACTGAGCTACATCCCTGCCGGCCATTCCCTCCCCTACCCTGGACGACTGCTGGGCCAATTGTGCGCCGCCCATGAGTCTCCCGGGTCGCGGCCGGCTGCGACAGAGCCTGGATTCGACCCAGGATCTCTAGTGGCACAGTTAGCACTGCGATGCAGTGCCTTAGACCACTGCGCCACTCAGGAGCAACACTTCCCAAGCATACATTTTCATGACAGCGTTCCTAATCTGCAGTAGGCAATTACTGCAGTAGCAGTTGAAAATCGGTAGGTTAACACCAAACCGTGAGGTTATTATGAATTCAGAGCAGTCGGATGAAGTCATAGTCAAATACATTTGAACAAATGACCAACAATATCACACGGAAAGTGATGTGAGCATTGCATTGTGGAAAGCAATGACTTTACAAGAACACGTATTGCAACGCGAGGCATGTATTTCTAGATTAAACACTGATTCAGTGTGATGAACAAGTACATGTATGATTTGGTGTGCTCTACTTGAACACGCGCTTAGAGTTTTGAAACCACTGCCTATATGAGGAGCTGTCGTTGTTTGTTTTATTACCACATACTTATGGAAATTGCACCGGTTGAGAGATGATGGCTCTCTTGTGCCTACAGTGAAGGGTACTTCTGATCCAGCAGGTGGTGCTAAGATCCCTCCCTATATGACTTGAATGATGAGTTGATTTATTCCTTATAGCTCCTAATGATTTTAAGGCCAGTGTTGGCAAACATGACTTCTGCTCCAGCAGGTGGCCATGAAATCCCCCCCTATATGACTTGACTGACCAGGTAGTTGATGGACTCCTTATAGCTCTTAATGATCTCAAGCAGAGTGTTGGCCACATGACCTCTGGTCCAGCAGGTGGCGGTGAAAATAGTCCCTATAGGAGTTGACTCATTTCTTTGAGGTCCTAAATGAAGGATAGGGCGTCAACAGTGCATCTCGGCCTAACCCTGTTCCGGGCCCATTTCTTCACTCGATGCTTCCGGTGTTCTTCATCTCCTCTTCAATAGTCCTTCTCCACGTCTTCCTTCCCGTCTAGCCCTGTGCGTTCCACTGAAGTGTCTGTGTTTTTATGTCGTTAGGAGTTTTGCTCACTGCGTGTCCCCCTTCAATTTCCACTTTCTGTCCCAGTTGGGTAGCTATCCATTATACTGTAGCCTACTTACTACCAATGTCACTGTAGTCAAAGGTGATTTTCGATTATTATGTATGAGTATTATTATATATTGTGATATTATGATGTTCAAGCCTATAGGGTGTGGTAACAGGCCCTCTGTGATTTGTTGTTGTACTGTACATGTCAAGTATCTGCACTCTAGCCTAATTAGCCTAAACTGCTAGGGAAAAGTCACTTCCGGTCGTAGCTGTATCCCACCTAGTCAAAACCTTGTTAGTCCTTATCCTAAAAGGCACCCTCTGTTCCTCGATATACTCCACCGAGGGCCGGCAGCCAGTAAGTACAGGTAAGAGACAATTATGGCAACAATAAGTTGTCCTATGAAAGCTAGTCAAATGTGAGATGTTCAACTGCACTGAATGATAAAGTGGCAGTCTGTGCTCTTGGGCCCTTAAGGCATCAGTGCACCCCCCCAATTTGTCCCTTTTGAAATGAACAGTTGAGACGGGCCCTCTTTCTGTGGCCTTTCTTTGACGACACATCTGAGGCTATCCTGCGGCAATACAAATGATCAACATCATAACAATAATTCCATTATAAGAAGCTTTATTATTGGTTTGCTAAGAAAGGTACCATACAATATTGGCACATCACTATCACCTCTGTATGCGTAGGAAATCAATCCCTTCATTGTGTGTGTGTGTGTGTGTGTGTGTGTGGGTGTGTGTGTGTGGGTAAAGGTACGCCACTCTCGGTCTCACAGTTTATGCACACGGTCGTCTTTATGCAACAATATGGAAGACATTCCCAAATGTGCTTACATCATTGCGTAATGTCAGGGAGTCACACAAACAGTGTGTGCTGTTTGGCTGCAACACACATTAGGCATAAGGATGATGACAACTATTTTGTAAACGCTCCAGCTTGCAGAGGGATCACCACCCCTCCCATCCGCACCCCAGGTCCTCTTGGCCCCCTTACTGTCAGGCCGAGTGGTGTCTAGAGAAGAAAGAAGAAGAGTGATGTTTATTAATGACAGTCAATACGACACGTCCTTAGCTAAACAGACTCATCCTACTAGGTCAGTGTTTCCCAACTCCAGCGGTAGAGTAGCCTACCCCCAACAATACCCATTTTTCTTGTAGCCCTGGAGAGCCACAGCTGACTGAACAACCTGTCACCTAATTAGCAAGTCCTCAATGAGTAAAATCAGGTGCAACAACAACAACAACAACAACAACAACAACAACAACAACAACAACAATATGAGGACAGGGACACAGTGTACTAGCTGATCTCCCAGTTGTCACCGTTTGGCCTTGTGTTCCACATAGCCTATATCAGTATTGGAGTA
>NC_139993.1:13679272-13686772 GCF_964263955.1 Coregonus lavaretus
ATTCTCAGGTCTCATTGAGTGGGCTGCTAAACAGCGGGAGATTAAGCTGCCCCCCATTCCCTCCAACCCGGAAGTGGATATGAGGAAGGGCGGCCGTTACTCTCGCTACAGCTTGGCGTCAGACGGCGGCCTCCAGCAGCAAGGGAGCGGGCCTCGCCCCCCCCCTGCAGCGCCAGAGGTGCCGGCGAGAGAGGTCATTAAAGCGTCATCCTGGCATCACCCGAAGGGCGGCCAGAAGAGACGCCGTTTATGACAGGCGAGGGGGAGAGAACGGAAGACGGCACAGCGCCTGCTGTGACCGAGCCCACTGTCCCCCCCCACTCTACCGTTGAGTGTATGGAGGAGAATGTTTTTTGTTGATGTGTGTAATAAAGAGTTGGCTCTACTTGACACTGTCAAGAAAGAGCCCCCTTTTCCATAATACATCCGAGAGCGTTCGACCTTCCTCACTCTCGCTCTCTCTCTTACCACTATGAGTGCAGCTCAGCCCACCATGGTGCGTTGCTGAATGCACACATAAGGCAGGTATATAAAAGGTATTAAGTGTACCTTATAGGACCTCACTTTACAGACTCCTAGGAGTGCCGTAGTGAGTGTCTCACATAGCAGGCTGCAGTCTCAGCCAGATAATGGCATGATGACGCGACCGCTATCCGGGACGGCGCTCTGTCTCAGGCTAACGCCTCAGTCAGTGCAGTTCAGACCCGTGCTGCGTTCACGGAGGGCCTGATTACTACGGTTACGGGCGTAACCACGTATCGGCGCCCCCGTTTCTCTCAGAACGCGCTGATAATAACCACATTGGGGGTGGCGCACTATCACAGACTAAGGTCTCTGTTAGTACGACCCAGACCCATGCTGCGTTCAAGAAGGGCCCGATTACCACGGTCACGAAGGTGCCCAGTGTATCGGCGCCCCCACCTTTTCCTGAACGCGCCCAGGCTCACCACACTGAGTGTAGTTCAGCCCACCAGGGGTGCAGAGCTGAACGCACACAGGAGGTGAAAGGAGGAATAATACCTAGACGCCGTCTTGGTTTATCTCAAAGAGAACTCACATTACAGACTCCAAGGAGTACTGTAGTGAGTGCCTCTCATAGCAGGCTGCAGTCTCAGTCAGGAGACATGATGACGCAGCCGCTAGTTGGGGATGGCGCACTATCGCAGACTAAGGTCTCGGTTAGTGCGATTCAGACCCATGCTGCGTTCACGGAGGGCCCGATTACCACGGTGACGAAGTTTCCCAGTGTATCGGCGCCCCCACTTCTTTCTGAACGCGCTAATACTCACCACACTGAGCGTAGTTCAGCCCACCAGAGGTGCAGAGCTGAACGCACACAGGAGGTGAAGGGAGGAAAGATACCAAGACACCGTCTTGGCTTATCTCAGGATACCTCACATTCAGCAGGCAGCTGTCTCTGTCCCAATGTGACATGAAGACGCAGCCGCTAGCCGGGAATGACGCCTTGCTGCAGGCTAATGCCTCAGTCAGCGCAGATCAGACCCGTGCGACGTTCACGGAGAGCGGGAATACCAGGGTTACAGGTATAACCAAGGTATGGACGCCTCCGAATTATTCTGAACGTGTCAATGCCCATGGCTATGAGCGCAGCTCACCACATATTGAGTGTGTCGTTGAACAGTCGCCTAAGACCAGTAAAGAGGCATTGTGGCACCACCGTGTGGTGTCAGTCAGAGATCACACCTTTCAGATTCTATTGAATTCTGTAAAGGATGAGTCTCATGTTAAGCGGCAGTCTCAGTCAGACAATGACATGATGACGCAATCGCTTTCCGGGCAGAGCGCTCTGTCTCAGGCCAGTACCTCAGACAGCGCAGTTCAGACCCGTGCTGCGTTCCTGGAGGGCAAGATTACTGGAGTTACGGTCGTAACCAACGTATCAAAGCCCCCGACTCACCCAGAACGAGCTGACGTATCCTCTCCCTTTCAAGGGGGGCCCGACTTGGGCTATTCCACCAACCCAGTGCTGGGGAATAGCGGCGGCGAGGGCCATAGAGGAATACAGGTCCTTCCTACTGGACGCACCACAGCTTCGTGCGCACCCGCTGTCTCTGCATTGCTGGCAGTGGCGTCGAAGCTGTACCCTCTCACGCTGGCTAGAACAGACGTTAGAGAAGGGTTATGCCCTCCAATTCCATCGGACCCCACCCCCGTTCAAGGGAGTGGTGGAAACGGTGATGAAAACGCCAGACAAAGTAGCCGCTCTGAGATCAGAGATTACGGAACTTTTGGCGAAGGAGGCGGTCACAGTAGTTCCCCGAGAGCAAAGGAACAAGGGGCTTTACTCGCCCTATTTCCTAGTGCCAAAAAAGACGGGGGGAGTGAGGCCGATTTTGGATTTACGCATTCTCAACGAGAGCATAACCAAACGGCCCTTCCGAATGCTGACGACAAAACGCCTACTGGAATGTGTTCAGAAGGGAGATTTTTGTACAAGCATAGACCTAAAGGACGCGTACTTTCATGTGCCGATACAATCGCGCCACAGAAAGTTTCTGCGGTTCGCCTTTCAAGGGGTGGCGTAAGAGTTCACGAGGATGCCGTTTGGGTACGCCCTGGCACCTCGAACGTTTTCCAAATGTGTGGAGGCGGCATTGGAACCGCTGCGTCGTCAAGGGATAAGGCTATTAGCCTACCTAGACGACCTGCTGATTCTCGCCCCGTCAGCAGAGCTGGCGTTCACACACACGACACAGACAGTGATTCATCTCACGCGTCTGGGGTTTGCTGTGAATTGGAAAAAGAGCGCACCCTGGCCCAGTCATCAGATTGTCTACCTGGGACTACAGCTAGACACTGTAATGATGAGGGCGCGAATTTCGGACCCTCGAAGGGCAGCATTGTTACTAGCCCTGAGGAAGTGTCGTCCGAATCACACAGTAACGGCGCTATCGATCATGTCACTTTTGGGTCTCATGTCGGCAGCCCACTCTGTGGTCCCGCTAGGGCTTCTGCACATGCGCAAAGCACAGCGGTGGTTCGCCCAACTAAGACTAGACCCAGTGCGTCAACGTCATCGGTTGGTGGTGGTTCCTCTCTCGCTAAGAGCAGACCTGGACTATTGGCGGAACCCGTGCGTTCTCACGCACGGAGTCCCGATGGGCAAGGTGTCATCCTACATTCCAGTGTTTACAGATGCCTCTCTGACTGGATGGGGAGGGACATGTCAGTCTCAAGCGATAGGAGGTGCATGGCCTCAATCAGGTCGTCACATCAACCTCCTAGAGTTGGAAACGGTGCGACTGGTCTTGACCCACTTCGCGTCTACCCTTCGGGGTCGCGATGTGTTGGTCTGGTCAGACAACCGAACCACAGTAGCTCACATAAACCGCCAGGGAGGGGTCAGGTCTCCTGCCCTTCATCGGGCGGCAGTGGAATTGTGGCTGTGGGCTCACAAGCACCTTCGCTCGTTGAGAGCAGCACACATTCCGGGCTACTTGAACGTAGGGGCAGACCTCATGTCAAGAGGGGGTCCTCGAGACGACGAGTGGTGTCTGCACCCGGACATTGTTCTACAGATTTGGGAACAATTCGGGAGAGCCGAGGTGGACCTGTCCGCGTCACGTGTGAACGCGCAGTGTCCCCTATGGTTCTCTCTGAGAAACCAGGACGAACCGCCATTGGGAAGAGACGCATTCGCGCACTACCTGTGGCCGAAAGTTCTCCTGTATGCATTCCCTCCGCTGTCTTGCATTCTCCCACTGCTAGCCAGGGTGAGGTCAGAGGAGCTGTCAGTGATACTGATAGCGCCCGATCGCCCGGGGGCTCCGTGGTTTGCAGAGATGAGTCAGATGTTGATTGCGCCACCCTGGCCAATTCCACATCAACGAGACGCGTTGACTCAGGCGGGAGGCTCGATAGGGCAATGGCCCATAATCGGCCAACCACTGAAGGCTTGGTTCCTGAATGGGACAGGTTAAAGCGCCGTGGGTTGTCTGATGCAGTGATCAGAACAATACAGGGCGCAAGAGCCGGTTCCACTTCTAGGGTGTATACCAGCAGATGGAACGTTTTCTCACGATGGTGTGATACACAGGACGTGGACCCCATGAGCTGTCAGGTAGAGAGTGTGCTCTCATTCCTACAGTCTATGTTTGATAAGCAGAAATCGCCCTCCACTATTCGAGTGTTTGCAGCGGCAATTTCAGCTGGTCATGAAGGTTTTAACGGAAAAAGTGTTTTCAGTCACCCTTTAGTGAAACGTTTCCTATTGGGAACGCAACGGCTTAGGCCAAGACCTAGAGCTACGCTGCCCAAGTGGGATTTGGCATTGGTTCTCGAAGCGCTATGTAAGTCGCCGTTCGAGCCATTGAATCAAATACCCCTCAAGATGCTGTCTATCAAGACGGCGCTGTTGCTCACCTTGACTACTGCTAAACGAGTCAGCGATTTGTGTGCACTGTCGACGAGACCCGACTGCCTTGCCATTAATGGCGATTTGAGCAGAGCGGTGTTACGTCCTAACCCGGCATTTGTGCCGAAGGTTATTAACAGTGCATATAGATCGCAGATCGTGGAATTGTGGGCTTTTCATCCCCCTCCCCATGGGGAGAGGAGTGAGGAAAAGCTTCACTGTCTGTGCCCAGTACGCGCTTTGGCGTGTTACGTTAGGCGCACAGCGGCGGTTAGGTCATCGCCTCAGCTGTTTGTGTGTCACGGTGCGGCTGCATTGGGTAGACCACTTTCAAAACAGCGTTTGTCTCATTGGCTTTGTGAAGGCATTGAGACGGCGTACGAGGCGGCGGGGCAACAACCGCCTCAGGGTATTAGAGCGCACTCCACTCGTGGAGTAGCAGCTTCTACTGCTCTTTTCAGAGGAACAGAGGTAGAGGATATTTGTAGAGCAGCGTCATGGTCGACACCGTCTCCTTTTATCCGTTTTCTATCTGTTGGATATGTCTTCTAACTCTTTGGCTCGGTCTGTACTCAGCGTGGCTGAAGGGAGATCATGAGCAGAATAGAGAAAGAAAGCAGGATTGTGAATAAGTTCATAAGTCCGCTTTTATTAGAAGTAACATATTATGGACATGTTTTCTAACTCTTTTGTTCGATCGAATTTCAGCAGAGCTGAAAGGCGTTCTTGAGCTAGAAAAGGAGGACAGAGCAGGACCTTGGACAGGTTCCAATCAGGTCCGCTCTGGTTAGGAAGACTTATGTCAAGAATAAGCCTTTTAAACTCCAATCTCGATTGCACTCAGCACAGCTGAAGGGGAATCTTGAGGTAGAGGAGGGAGAAGCAGGATGATAGACTGGTCTCTATCAGGTCCGCTTCGGATGAAGAGCATATTCTGTGGCATGTCTCCTGGCTGACAGTGTCAGCATATAGAAACATGTATTGAGTGGATAGAATGTGAGGTCATCTATCTGAGGTTCAGTTTAGTATGACTGGTATATTTTGTTCCATAGAATATTGAGGCACGGCTATCTGCTAGTCAGATTAGCACGGCGTCTATTCTATTGATCTGCCCAATAGCCATTGACATTGTCATTGAGCTAGATGGGGCGGGTCTATAACCGATGACGCGGTATATTGTGACGCCCTGATGGGTTTTTAGTCGCAGTACTGCGGGAATTGGTTGCAGCCATTGCTGGGCTTGACCTTTTCATTTTTTAATGGGAAGTGTTAGGCTCGGCAGGGAGTACATTTTGGAGCGTTTCGCTCCGCCTTAAACCACTAGGAGCATAGCTCCCCTATGGGGCGGAGCTCCACGATATAGAACGATTAGTTACCGGAGTGTAACTCCAGTTCTATGAGTGGAGCGGAGCCCCATAGGACTTAAGGCCCTACCGACCCTCTCTAGTCTCGCTGAAGATAATATCTCGGGAGGCAGATTGAGGGAACGGGGTTCCTTATATAGGGACACCTGTACTCCTATTGGCTGTAGGTGTGTGCATAATTTTGCTTCAGGCTGCATCTGCCTTAGGGCAGAGGGTAAACCACTAGGAGCATAGCTCCCCTATGGGGCTCCGCTCCACTCATAGAACTGGAGTTACACTCCGGTAACTAATCGATAATATCTCGGGAGGCAGATTGAGGGAACGGGGTTCCTTATATAGGGACACCTGTACTCCTATTGGCTGTAGGTGTGTGCATAATTTTGCTTCAGGCTGCATCTGCCTTAGGGCAGAGGGTAAACCACTAGGAGCATAGCTCCCCTATGGGGCTCCGCTCCACTCATAGAACTGGAGTTACACTCCGGTAACTAATCGATTTCATGTCGGACATTTTGGCGCTCACGCGAAATGACACAAAGTAACAAAGTCGGAGGGACACAAAGTAGCCTCTCACTCGCTGCCTGTGGGTGGGAACCGGCTTAGGGCTGTCTGTCTGTCTGTCCCTCGCTCCAATTGGATAAGGCCACACCGGCCCGGTGGCCAATCGTTGCCTCTTGTGGCGAGGTATAAGTACGGCTCTCGAAGTGGCGAGCGGCTCATTCAGACTTTCTGTGACTTTCTCAAGATACCAATATGAGCGGAAGAGGCAAAACCGGAGGCAAGGCCAGGGCGAAGGCAAAGACCCGTTCATCCCGTGCCGGGCTCCAGTTCCCCGTGGGCCGTGTGCACAGGCTACTGCGCAAAGGCAACTACGCCGAGCGTGTGGGCGCTGGCGCACCAGTCTACCTGGCCGCCGTGCTCGAGTACCTGACTGCTGAGATCCTGGAGTTGGCCGGCAACGCTGCCCGTGACAACAAGAAGACTCGTATCATCCCCCGTCACCTGCAGCTGGCCGTCCGTAACGACGAGGAACTGAACAAACTGCTCGGCGGTGTGACCATCGCTCAGGGTGGTGTGTTGCCCAACATCCAGGCAGTGCTACTCCCCAAGAAGACCGAGAAGGCAGTCAAAGCCAAGTAAATTCGCTACTGCGACTTCAACTTGACTACTCAACCCCCAAAGGCTCTTTTAAGAGCCAACCACCTAGCTCTCCAAAAGCGCAAAGTACCTTTCTATGACCGCTACACATTGAGTGGGTGTATACACAACTATTTCGACATTCTGTGCCCACATGAAGCCTTCCATGAACAACAACACCTACTAGGCCTCGTTTGCCATAGCAGGCTAGCATTAGATTACAACGTGCCTATAAAGATGTCACTCTTGACTTTGGCGACTATTATTATGCGTAAAGGGCCGGCGGCGTCCTATTGCGCGCGCGCACCGGGAGTTTGAATTTTGGAGAGGCCGGGCCTCCCGTCCAATGGCCAACGGAGGAGGCCTGCGCAACGGGCCAATCGGGGTGGTGGGGAGATGGTGTCCAATCAGCAGGCGCCACTGCCGGCTTTATAAACTTCACATAGGCATTTCGAGGCTATACTCCCGACTGTCAGAGAAGCGCCATGGCCAGAACCAAGCAAACCGCTCGCAAATCCACCGGTGGCAAAGCCCCCAGGAAGCAGCTCGCCACTAAGGCTGCTCGCAAGAGTGCCCCGGCCACCGGCGGTGTGAAGAAGCCTCACCGTTACAGGCCCGGCACCGTGG